>NC_056744.1:569079020-569214806 GCF_019279795.1 Protopterus annectens | reverse complement strand
CTGTCAAATTGAGGGGAACGACTTCAAGACTGGTCAATGGGATATGGTTTCATCTGATTTAGTGTATGCTGTCCACGCTGCATAGACCACAGTAGAGGGAGCAAATTTAGCTGGGGATATAAACAAATCCAATTTTTGGAAGGTCCAACCTAATTTCTGCTAAGAGGAGATGCAGTTCTCCATTATTATGACATTTGCCACAGTGCTTTAGTGACTCAAAAAGAATTTAGATGGGCTGGAAAAAAAAGTCAGTCTGAAGTACTTCCTCCCAAATTGCCATGGTTAAGTTTGCCAAGTGAATAGGGAATGGGTGTTTCTACTATGCCATAGTTATGACCTTGATGCAGCAGCAAACCTCATTAAGGAATTTAATACCCATTTAGGAAAATGCATAGTGCTAGAAGCCCGTAGCAGACCCAGATGTCACTAGTAAATTGGAAAACAAAGCACCCTTTAAGTACACCACCATAAGTTAACTATATAGCAAAAGAAAAAAAAAAACTAAATCTAGTATATCCAAAAACCCCTCGGGGATAATGTCTACATCAGTTACTCTAAAAGAGCCTATGAACGTAAGCTGGCTTCTGCAGCCAAATAGAAGTATAAATCCTTCTTTTGCTATGTTAGAAAAGTAAGAAACCATGCTTTACATTTTTTTGAATTTATTCAAAATGATGCCGCCTGTTTTGACCATAGAAGCATTTCCAGTATGTGTACAAACAAATTTTGTATCCATTTCACCTGTGAGACTTCTATACAAATTCCTGAAATATCTGAGTCCATTACTCATCTTCTAAGGATAATTTATTGAAATTGCTAACCTAGGCCAAAAATACTTCCCCTGTGGGACCTGACAAATATACCTGGTTGCTTAATAGTGTTGAAAAATGCACTCGCAGGTGTATTCCTTGAACTCATCAGCCTAGGTGCAACTTACTGGTTCTGTCCCTGACGAGTGGCGCACTGTTGGTGATGCCCGCCGTAATGGTGACTTTCCATCCAACCCAGCTAATTACAGACTTATCAGCCTTATAAGCCTGATCTACAAAGCCATGGAATAGGTAATTTTACTTCATTACAATATCAAGAATCTTATTGGACTTCACCCCAGATGTTTGTCTCTGTCTGAGATAAATTGTCTACTGATTCTTTCATTGAAAGTGTTAGAGGTAAACAGTACACATGATGCATCGTGACCTGGCAAAGACTTTGAAACCTTTACTCATGCTGGCATTATACAGAAGCTAAAGGCTTTAAATTTTTGATCCATATATGGTCAGATCGACAGAAAACTGGTTGAAGAGCCCACAGTGCCAGTGCCTTATGTGACCAGTGGTGTCCTTCAAGGTTAAGTGCTTGGACATCTTTTCAGAATTTACTTATCAGATCTCCAAGAAGAGAGCCAAGACCTCTTACTAAGTTTTGCAGAGGACTGTAAACTGAGTAATAAGTCACTTGACACCCAAACCCCCATTATATGAGCTCACTTACTCTTGGTGTAATAACAAATGGGCTCAAACTAAATGCTAAAAAGTATAGTCACACTTTGGTAGACAACCCCGGAAGTCATTGTGTTGTATAGACAGTACACCACTACAAAATGAACTTTTAGTCAGGGACCTTGGAGCTGTAACTTCCTTCTTTTGAGCATGTGAGAATGGTTGTCAGGAACTTTTTATTTAATAAAGCTAGTTGCCAAATGAATGTGAAGATCTAAATTGTTAGTCACTCTGCATTGATCAGACCAATTGAGTACAGTGCTTCCTTAGGATGCATCTCACTAAACATATCAAATGGCTATGGCTAGAAAGACTCCAAAGGTTCCTAATCAGAAGATCAGAAACATAAAGTCCCTCAGCTGCCAAGAGTGGCTTGGAAACGCTATCCCTTTAGTTACTGTCCTTCTAACTTTTGACAGGAGATCTGTCTCACTTACTGTGCCATTAGAGACCCAGTTATCCTAGACCTCCTGTATCTCTGCAAGACCAGATGTTCATGTTTCACTGTTGCAGTCATTACACTTGGGTTATCCTGCTGGCAGGCTACCCACAGTTGGCCTGAATTCCAAAGTCCTGGTCCGGTGTCAGTTGCTGTCGCTTCTTCCCTGACGTCCTTGCGCCAGGTTTATAAAAGATGCAGCCGACACCATTTTCCCAGTCTTTCTTGCCGTGCGGTGTCCGAAGCGAAAGCAGTTCACAAGTGCTGGTCAGCCGACTCCTGAGATTTTCAAAATCGAATTTCAAATCCAAAGTCTTCTTCAAAGCTAAGTACCCCGTTGGTGAAACTTTTTTCTTGCTCCAGACTGATGACAGAAAAAGTTAACAATTGTATTTCTTGTGGGAAGCAAATACCTCAAAGATTTTCACTCTTACTGTATTCCTTGCCTAGGCCCTGACCACAACGTTGCTAGTTGTCTGTTTTGTGCTAGATTTAACCAACGCACTATTAAGCGTCTGTACGATTTTGCTTTTCATTACTTTGGCCGAAGATTCAATTATATAATGCCGTTGGAACAGCCGACGACTGAAGTTTATAAAAAGCGCAAGGAAAAAGAAAAGGACAGACATCAGAGGTCCAAAACTGACTAGGCTTCCGCTAAGCTAGTTGCCGGTTCTCAGTGAGGTGCTTTCGCAGCCCCTGATGCCACTACCTCAGAGCCACAGGCCACTTCCGACTCGCACATGGAGCCAACTGGGCCTCTGGAAACTCAAGGTATTGAACACTCGGAAACTATTGCTTCAGATGGGTCTGGAGCTGCTGTGCAGGCATCGGCGTCTGAGTGTGTTTTCAGACCTACACAGTTGTATGTAAAGCCAACCTTGGCTTCAAAGGCAAAGACTAAAGCAGCTCTAAAGACAGAGAAACAAGTACAGCATTCTTCTGGACAGACTTCCATGCCTAAAAAACAGATGCTTAAAATGGTCGAAGACCTTATTACTTTGATCAGGGGTTCCCATCCCCCTCCTGGTAAGAGGCCTAGGCAAGAGACAGAATATGAATCTTCAGATCAGGTTTCCATTTCCTCTGACACCTCTGAACAGGAATACTCTCTTCCTCCCTATGAGGATTCTGATGCTGAAGAATCTATTCCTTCAGCTTCTCCTCCTGAGGATTATTCCTTTGGGGAAACCCTGCATACCATGAAGGGAGCATTTTCACTGGGCGAGCCAAGATTACTCAGAATCTAAGAAAAGGCTCAGATTTTCTTTTACTACCTCAGCACAGGCCCCTTGCTATTCCCCCTGTTCTAGACATTGTAGATGTATTTTCAGAGCCCGGCCTGTCTCCTGACTCTTTACCCCCTGCATCTGTTAAGCCAGACAGATACTACGGAGTCCCAGATTCCCATAAATTTCTATATAAAGACCCTGCTGCTGACCCATAAACCATATCTCAGGGTCCCAAGGGAGTCTAGGCTTCCACTGCAAAAAACCCTGTCTCCTCTGATAGGTATTCAAGGGCACTGGACAGATGGGGGGAAAAACGTTTACACTTCTGCTACCTTGGCTGGAAGGGCTTTAAATTGTCAGTTTCATATGCTTAAATATCAACAATACTTGATGTCACTGTTAAAACAGAAAATGTTGGAAAATTCTGAATGGCCAGACAACAAGGTAATGCAGGATTTATTGCATGCAGCTGAACAAGTGGGAAAGCATACTTGTGGTTTTGATTCTCTGGAGGCCTCTTGTAGGGCCGCTGTTACGGGTTCTATCATTAGGAGGCATGCTTGGTTAAAGGAACAGAATCTGCCTGATCATGTTAAAGCATAATTATTGGATGCTCCATTACAGCATGATACTTTGATGTTAAGGCAGAAGAGTTGTTGAAGAAAATGGAGGATAAAGCGAAATCTATGCAGGCAGTTACATTTCTTACAGCTACAGCCACCCAGATTTAGCAGGAACTGGCCTACAAAGAATTGGTCCTTTCCAGTGTCAGACAGGCCACAAAGAGGCAGATCCTGATGCCCTTGAGGCAGATCCCAGCCCCGGGGCTCATACCAGCCTAAGCATTGGGGTGCTTCTACCTCCGAAAGCGGAGAAGACAAATCTCAGCCATATAGGAAACAGTCCCAATGACTTTCCTCTGCCAGTACCAAGCACTTATCTTTTGGCAGCCCCCTTGGTGGGAAAACCTAGCACTTTTTTTCACAAAATTGGCACATGATCACCCAGGACAAATGGGTCTTGAATGTAGTGTCTCAGGGCTACAGGTTCCACTTTCACACCCTGCCAAAGGGTATGCCATACCTGCCACACAATCAATGGGCAGAGGCACAAAAGCAAGTTTCTTCCCTCATGGACATGAGGGCCATTCAGATAGTATCACAGCAAGAGCAGGGACAAGGATTTTACTAAAGACTTTTCTTGGTAACCAGAAAGGATAAAGCCTCGAGACCAATACTGGACCTGTCTATTCTAAACGCTTTTCTGGATGTTCCAAAATTAAAATGTTGACTTTGCAGTAGCTTCTGCCCATGCTGGGAAAGAAGGCTTGGCTTGTAACTTTGGACCTAAGAGGCATACCTGCATGTCCCAATAAGAATCTTGCAGAAGATACCTCAGATTCATAGCTGGCTCAACATTGCCAATTCTTTGCACTGCCCTTTGGCTTATCTACTGCCCCCAGGGTCTTCACAACATGCCTGACAATTGCTTTTTGCAGACAGAGGAATTCAAATATATCCTTATTTGGACGACTGCCTTATTCAAGCAGTGAACAAGAACATTCTACTAAAGCGTCTGGCGTTTGTAAAAAGACTACTAATTTGCCTAGAGTACACAGTAAACGAAAAGATATCAAAACTAGTACTCTCTCAAGAGATAATATCCTGGGTGCAAGCATAAATACAACTGCCCAGATGGCTTCTCTCACGCCAGACATAAAAAGGCAACTGACTTCTTACTTCAAAATGTTGGCAACAAAGACCCAGCTATCTGCAAGAAAAATTCTGCAGGCTTTGAGCTTCATGGCATCCTGCATTCTGCTAATTCCATATGCAAGACTGCATATGAGGAAACTACAGTGGTATCTAAAACGTGTATGGACTCAGCATTGCCACAGCCTGGAAACAATAATTACGGTCATTCCCTGCCTGCAACAGGAGTTTTGATGATGGGCACAGGCCTGTCACCTGAACAAGGGACAGCATTCACTCTACCCACAGCCAGGCAAACACTAACAACAGATGCATCAGATTATGCCTGGGGAGCCCACGTGGCAGGAAAATGTATTCAGGGCACATGGCCCACAAGCCAAATGCATCTTCATATCAATCAAAAAGAGATGCTAGCTGTTCAGAATGCCCTGACAGCCTTCAAGGATCTACTTCATCCAGGACAACTGCTGATAAAGACGGACAATACTACAGTCATATGGTACATAAGCAAGCAGGGAGGCACACATTCCTATCCCCTCTGCAGACAAGCCATGACTTTGTGGAACACAGCATTGACTTATCAAGAACACCTGCAAGCACAATTCCTGCCAGGAAAGACAAATTCTCTGGCAGACAAACTAAGCAGAAACCTCATGGATCCTCAAGAGTCTAAACTAGACCCACAAATCTTCAACATAAGGTAATGGGGATGCCTAGACATATATCTATTTGCCTCCCTCACAACTGCCAACTACAGAGATTCTTCATAAGGACTTATCACAAGTAAGCATGGAAAGTGGATGCTCTGTCATTCAGCTGGAAAACCCTTTCAGTATATGCCTTTCCTCCACTACCTGTCCTCCCCAAGGTACTCCTAAAGGTCAGACAAGAGAAGCCAAAAATTATACTGATAGCCCCAGACTGGACCCGCCAGCACTGGTACCCAATCCTAAAGAGCCTGTCTCAAGGCCCTGCCTGGACATTGCCTCAAATTCCTCATTTACTGACCCAACAAAACAATCCGATCCTGCACAGCCAACTCAGAACCTTAGATCTGGCAGCATGGCGGATAATGTTACCATTCAGAACACACACCTCTAAAGCAGTTATGGATGTTATTTTGGAGGCCAAGAAGCCCAGCACCAGAAAATCTTATGCAGAAAAATGGAAGAGATTCTGTGCTTGGAACCAGGCACAGAGAATTGACATGCTTGTACCAAATATTCCTCAGATTTTACAAGACCTAACTGAGATGCTGGACAAAGGCCTTTCCTTTTCATCAATTAAGATCCATGCCTGTGCCATTTTAGCTCATTACAATACAGACCCGCCTATTTTTTCACATCCTCTGCTAAGGCAGTACCTCAGAGGGGCCCAAAACATAAGACCTCCAAGGAGAGCGCCAGTATCTACTTGGGACCTCAATTTCATTTTGGAAAAACTCACACTACCTCCTTTTTAGCCAGCCAGTACAGCTGAGATAAAATTCTTATCATGGAAAACCGCTTTGCTCCTAGCAATAACTTCCACAAGTCTCAGTTACAGGCACTAATGGCTGTGGAACCTTTTATAATTTTCCATCCAGACAGGGTTTCTCCAAGGACAAACCCAACATTTATGCCTAAGGTGGTGTCCAGTGTGGCTCTTAACCAAACCATTCATTTGCCTATCTTTTATCCAAACCCACAGAATAAGGGGGAGAGACTTCTGCATTCTTTGGACATACACAGACAACTACGCTTTTACTTGGACAGGACTAAAGCTTTCAGAAAGACTGAGCAACTGTTAGTGGCATACGCTGCAGGATCACAAGGAAAGGCTATCTCAAAGCAGACTACTTCAAAATGGATAGGCCACTGCATTCGTCTCTGCTATTCACAACATGGCAAATCAGTGCCTAAAGGCATTAGGCCACATTCAGCCAGAGCAGCAGTCACTTCAGCAGCAGCCTTCCTCAGAGGAGTACCAACCAGGGACATTTTGGAGGCTGCAACTTGGACTTCAGTGTACACTTTCACAAAGCACTACCACTTACCTCTTTACTCTAAATCCAGAGCAGGCTTTGCCACTGCAGTTCTGCAGGGCCTCATAGCCACTCCTAATTCTATTTAGGCCCTGCCACCCAACCTCTGCTTTGGGATTCAACCCAAGTGTAATGACTGCAACAGTGAAACACGATTAACATGGTACATTTGTGTACCTACCCTAAATGTAGAGGTTAGTGTATTCACTGTTGCAGTCCAGGTTACCCTCCCACCATCCCCCTTTCATTGTTGGGACTAATCTGTACTTTTCTATACTATAAAACCTATGTGGTGTATTTGCTTGTAAATGAAGGTAATGTTTATGTTAGTGCATGCTTTTTTATTGGCATTTTTAGCCTACCATCTTGGGGGCACCTGACATCTGGGGCAAGAAAAACTGAAGAAAATGGCGTCTGCTGCATCTTTATACCCCTGGCGCAATGATGCCAGGGAAGAAGCGACAGCAACCAACGCCGGACCAGGGCTTTGGAATTCAGGCAGACTGCGGGTAGCCTGCAGGCAGGATAACCAAAGTGTAATGACTGCAACAGTGAATACACTCAACATCTACATTTATGGTAGGTACACAACTGTACTTTCTGCCACCAGTAGTCAATCCATGGACCTAAATATTCCTCAGCAAATAACTAAAACATATTGGAAGAGCAAGTTTATAACACACCGCTTCCCAAACCTGTGGGATAAACTGTGCACCGGATGTTAAACTAACTTCCTTTAAACATAACCTAGATGATTGGATGAGTTCCATAAATTTACTTCAGGATTTGACTGATGTAGCTTCTTGGAGTAAGGAAGTGCTGCATGACAGGAGGGCACTTGCAATAAATGAATGGTCAAGACTCACTGGCCCTGGAATGTGTATGAATCTGTGCACCTGGTGTTAGCATGATCTAGAACAGGGAGACCAAAGATCTTGGATCATTGGGTTTTGGACATCTTTAAAATAGAAGAGGTGCTCGTGAAGCAATTGCTCGGCTGAAAAACGAACCTCCAGGAATAAGCCAGCAAAAAGGTGGAATCGACACTCCTAAAGATATAATATACATTTGTTAAATTCATAGGATAGAGGGAATAACCCTGCTATCCTAAAAAATCCAGACCGGTTTCGGCTTAATAATGCCTTCTTCAGTGGATAAAAAAATAAAACCTCCAACAATGCCGATTATATATATATATATATACTCAATCAAGTATCATATGAGAACACCTAAAGACACAAGACATTGGTCCATCAAAAGTGGTCATTAAGACCAGGTGGAAATAAAGCGCCAAGCTTAACAATCCATTTTCGTTTTTTAAAGTTAAGTAACTCATGCCAAACCTGACTTGTCCCTGCATTTACCCCTAATACAATCTATAACAGTAAATAAAGAAGCTGAATGGTGCTTAAGAGCATGTTTGTAAAGTGCATTATTCTTACGTTTGTTTCTTATATCACTAAGATGTTCCCCAATTCTCAAACGAAACTGCCTGGAGGTTTGCCCTACATAAAATGAAGAGCATGTGCATTTAACAAGATAAATAACCCACTCCGTGCTACAATTGGCCCAAAAATCAATATTAAAAATCTCAGGAGTATTCCGACTGCTAAATTCTCTGGTCTTTTGAACCCGAATGCAATATGAACCATGACCACATGGTGTACAACCAAAAACTGGTCCTCCTATTAAGGAGAATTGCGTGGAAGCTTTAGGATCAACAGCAGCCCTCTTACAGTGACTAAACATTGAGCCTAGTGTTCATCCTCTCCTAAATGAGAATGAACATCTATCCTTCAAAAAAGGGTACAATTTTTCTTCAGCCATAAGAATATTCCAATGTTTATGGATAATATTCATAAATCCTCTGGTGTTTCGTCCATAAGTGGTGACTAAACATACCGGCAAATTGGAGTTATCTCTATTAACTTTATAACATAGCAAATCCAACCTATTTTGTTTAGAAGCCCAATTTTTGGCAGAGCTAACGGTACCTGGACGATAACCTCTCTCCTTAAACCTACAAACAAGGTAATCCCGAATACGAGCAAAAGCATGTTGACTAGAACAAATCCTTCTGGCTCTAAGGAATTGAGATTTTGGGATGTTTGGATGATATGTTGTGGGTGGAAGCTGGTAGCATGTAAAAGGGAATTGTATTCAGGAAATTTCCTATATAAAACTGTGGACAAAGTGTCATCAGAATTTCTACTAATCTCAACATCAAGGAAAATCATCTTGGAACTATGATAATTTGCCTTGAATTCAATTACCCAATAATTATCATTAAGATAGTCAACAAATTCTTGAAGATAAACCTAATCAGGCCTCCACACCAACCAACAGTCATCCAGAAGACCTCGCCAAATATCTATTTCACACATATAGATATTGTGGTTGGAATCATAAATCATGACCTCTTCAATGTAGGCCATGAATAGGTCTGCATAAATGGGTGTGAAAGATGCACCCATAGCCGTTCCTTTAGTCTGCCAGAAACATTGGTCCTGAAAATAAAAAAAACATTACTGGTCAGAACATATTCCGCCAAACATACCAGGAAGGTGTTGAATCCAGGTTGGTAAAGGCCAGATCTGCCCAACCAGTAATCCAGGGCCTGCAAGCCCGCCCAATGTGGAATATTCGTGCAGAGAGAGCTAACATCCAGGGTACATAATAGCCAGTGAGGCTCAAGTTGTATATCATTAATAATATCCAAAAACTGGGTGGTATCCCGAATCCTTGCTCTAATAAATGAAAGCAAAGGTTTCAAAAAATGTCAGGTATTCAGACAAGGGTTCTGTCAAGGACCCACGTCCTGAGATAATCGGTCTCCCGGGTGGGTCAAGGGCATGTTTGTGTTTTAGGCAACAGACACAGGTACTGTTTCTTCGGAGAAGAAACAGTGAGTTGATTTTTATCTACCTGTGTTATAATGCCTTCCTCTACTGCCTGTGTCAAAAAAGATTCAGTTTTACACTGAAGATGGCCCGTAGGGTCCAAGGGCATAGCCATGTAATATGTTTTATCCCCTAACTGTCTCATGGCTTCCCTATCATATTTAGCCTTATCTTGGACCACTACCGCCCCTCCCTTGTCAGCTTGTGTTATCACTGTATTTTTATTATTCCCGAGTTCATCCACACACCGCACTTCCTCTTTGGATAAATTGTTATATGATCTAGGAAAATCCTTCAAATAACAATGTAAATCTTTCAAAACATTAGTTTGAAAAACCCCTACCAAATTGGTCATAGGCGGAACAAAAGTTGATTTTTTTAAATTTAAATCCATGAGTCAAAGTGGGCGTATTGTCCATATAAAAAAGTTTTAAGTTTAACAATCAGCAGAAATTAGCCACATCTTGTGCCAAAGAATATTCAGGAACAAAAAAACAGGAACAAAGTTTAATCCTTTATCAAGTACTTTAATCTGTGTATTGAGATCCACAGTAGAAATGTTATGAACATTGGAAATAACAGTTAACGTTCTTTCATGAGTTTTAAAAGGGCCTCCAAGCCCTCCCTGGGTTCGTCCCTTCTTATGTTTCCTCCCCCCTCGTCTGAATCTGAACCCAAAGGGTGGGATAAATTCCTCCTTTTGGGATCAGGTGAAACATCAGAGTGGTTTTCCTCCGCTGAAGTAAAACCTGAAGAGTCCAAGCTCCTCTTTAGTATGGATTTTGGTCTCTTCCTCTTGGGAGTCAAAGTTCTCTTATTAGGTAATCTAAAAGTAACATTTCTAGATACCTCAAAAGGTTTCCCCTCTCTCGTAATCACCTAAATCCCTATGGAATTTCTTAAGCTTCTTTTATTTCAAACCTTGTTCTAGCTTGGATAATTCTACAGTCAATTGTTTAACCCGGGAGGAAAATGAGGCACAAGCCTCATGTTTATTAACTTCCAAACAAATATTCTCAGGTTCCTGGATCCCTGTCTGAACTGTACGTTCATAAGTCTGCCAAAGCATCGACAAACTTAGAAGATGCTAATTGTTGAATTTGACTCCAATCCTTTGTCAATTTCTCATCAATGTTATACACCAGGGGTTGCAATTTAACCCTTAGACCACGGGGTGTGATATTTTTACATTGATAGGCCTTAAATATCTTTCCCAAACAAAATTCCCTACTGAGTGCTTTGCTAGAAATTTTAGACCCAAATGGTTGCGATTAAGGGAATAAATCTTTTGATTTGTGACCTAGGATCTGAATTGCCTATACTTAAGGCTTTCCTAAGTTTGCTATTGGCTGCCAAAACCATTAGTGGAAAATTTAAATAAACATCTAAAACTGTAATTACAATACTGAACATCTTAAAGAAGATGGAGCTTGAAGTGGCATGTTTAGAAAAGGGAATGAGCAAATTACGTAGAAGTAAATGGAATTTGTGGGCACAATGCATGCAGAATAATGTTGAGGGGTCCAGTTTAAGGGAAGGCAGGGATCAAGCAGTTTAGATAACAGAATAATTGACTTAAAATCTTACTATGGTGTGTTTTCCTTTCTGCTTGTGTACCTATGTTAAGTAAATAAGAAACTTCTCTGTGTGGAAGATTTTCAATCCATATATATATCTAGTTAATCACTGTATATTTATCAGATCAGATAATGGTAGTAAAAGTAACTAACTTAAACTCTTCCTGTCAAGAAAATAATAAATATGTAATTTGAACCATTGTACAGAATTAAGTATTTGAAAGTAATCCCAAGCAGTGTAGGCAGTCTGTTTCCAGTCGAAAATCCTTTATTACGTATGTACTTAAAGTATTTTCGAATGGTACGTAATAAAGGAGGTTCGACTAGAAACAGACTGCCTATCCTGCTTGGATTACTTTCAAATACTTCTGTGCAATGTTTCAAATTATATATTATATATTTTTTATTATTTTTTTGACTTGGGATGAGTTTGTTTGCTACTTCTACTACCATTATCTGATCTGATTAATATACAGTGATTAACTAGATATATTTGGATTGAAAATCTTCCACACACAAGATGTTCATTGTGTTACCCTGCTGCAGTCATCACACTTGTGTTATTCTGTCGTCAGGCGGTCCCACAGTCGGCCTGAATTCCAAAGTCTTGGTTCGGCGTCGGTTGCTGTCGCTTCTTCCCTGACGTCAGTGTGCCAGGGGTATACAAGAGGCATCCAATGCCATTTTCTCCAGTCTTTCTTGCCACGCAGTGCCCGAAGCAGAAGCAGTTTAGCAAGTGCCGGTCGGCAGACACCTGAGATTTTCAAATCGAATTTCAGTCCGAAGTATTCAAAGCCAAGTACCCCCATTAGGGAACCTTTTCTTGCCTCAGTCCGATGTCAGAAAAAGTTAACAATTGCATTTCTTGTGGGAAGCAAATACCTCGTAAGGACTTTCATTCTTATTGTATACCTTGCCTAGGCCCAGACCACAACGTCACTGGTTGTCTGTTTTGTGCTAGGTTCAATAAGCGAACTATAAAGCGACGCTTTGATTTCGCACGACACTACTTCGGTAGGAAATTTAATTACACTATGCCGTCGGAGCAACAGACTACCGGCATGCATAAAAAAACGCAAAGATAAAGACAGGCAGCCTAGATCCAAGCCAGACTCCAACTGGGCCGGTCGCCGGTTCTTCGGTTTTCAGTGAGGCACCTACGCAGCCCCTGGCTACCGCAGAATTGGAACCCCAGACCGCTTCGGATTCTCTAGCAGAGAGTTCTAGGCAGACGCATCCATTTTCTTTAGGCCCTACCGACATTGCAGAAGGAGTAGCCGGTGCTGTAGAAACACCTTCGGTTTCAGAAGGTGCCTTCAGACAGACTACTCTCACCATAAAATCTTATGCTAAGCTTAAGACTCCTCTAAAACCAAAAAAGACTGCACTTCAGTCTCCAGTTCAAGGCCCCATGCCTAAGAAACAGATGCTTAAAATGGCTGAAGATTTGATTTCTTTAATCAGGGGTTCCCAACCCCCCCCCCCCCCCGACAAAAGGCCTGGACAAGAGGAGGATTATGCCTCCTCTGATCAAGTGTCTATTTCCTCAGGCTCCTCTGAGGAACAGGATTACTCCTTTCCCTCTTATGAAGATTCTGATGCTGAAGATTCCATTCCCTCAGCTTTTCCCCTGAAGACTATTCCTTTGGGGAAACCTTGCATACCATGAGGGAGCATTTCCACTGGGAAGGTCAGGACTACTCCGACTCAAAGAAAAGGCTCAGAGAGTTTCTTTTACTCCCCCAACACAGACCACTTGCTATCCCCCCAGTTTGACTTTGTGGATGATGTTTACTTTGAATCTAGTCTAAATCCAGATTCTCTGCCTCCTGCTCCAGCCAAACTAGATAGATACTATAGAGTGCCTGACTCTCACAAATTCCTTTACAAAAGCCCTGTTGCTGATCCTGAGACAATCTCCCAGGGTCCCAAAGGGGCTAAGGCTTCTATGGCTAAAAATCCTGTACCGTCTGAAAAGGACTCCAGAGCACTAGATAGGTGGGGGGGAAGGTTTACACCTACTCTAGCTATGAGAGCACTAAATTGTAAATTTCACATGCTTAAATACCAGCAAATCCTAATGTCTCAAATAAAACAAAAGATGAGCACGCACCCTCAACAGTCTGAATTCAAGGAAATGCAGGATCTGTTGCATGCAGCTGAACAGGTGGGCAAACATACTTTACAATGTGGATTTGATTCCTTGGAAGCTTCCTGTAGAGCAGCTGTTACTGGGTCTGTTATACGTAGGCATGCTTTGTTAAAGGAACAAACTCTGCCTGATCATGTTAAAGTAAAGCTACTAGATGCACCCTTACAGCAGGATGTCTTATTTGGGGTTAAAGCAGAAGAGGTTTTAAAGAAAATGGAGGATAAGGCAAAATCTATGCAGACTGTCAAAGATTTCTTACAGGTACAGCCCCCACACTTAAGCAGAAATTGGCCAACAAAAAATTGGTCCTTTCCAGCTTCTGACAGACCACAGAGGGGTAAATATAGGCGCCCAAGGGGCAGAGGACAAGCACAAATCCCTTACAAACCTCGCCAATGGGGCACTGCAACACAGAAGGGAGGAGAAGACGGGTCCCAAACTACTAGAAGGCAAACACAATTACTTAAACCTCAAACTGCCAAGCAAAACTCTCTCTTGGCAGCTCCCTTGGGAGGAAAATTAGCACTTTTTACAGACAACTGGCACATAGTCACAAAGGACAAATGGGTCCTAGACATTATCTCACAAGGATACAGATTCCATTTCCACACCTTGCCAAGGATAAAAGGAATGCCAAACCTTCCACAAAATCAATGGGCAGAGGCACAAAAACAATTTACAGCTCTCATGGACATGAGAGCCATTCAACTGGTACCTACACAGGAGCACGGCCAAGGATTTTACTCAAGGCTCTTTCTAGTCCCCAGAAAGGACAATGCTTGGAGACCCATTCTAGACCTTTCAATTCTAAACACCTTCTTGCAAGTACCCAAATTCAAAATGCTAACACTAAAGCAGCTTCTTCCCATGTTGGGCAAGAAAGCTTGGCTAGTAACGTTGGACCTCAAGGAGGCATACCTGCATGTCCCTATCAGACAAAATTGCAGAAGATACCTCCGTTTCATTGCAGGTTCAACCCATTACCAATTCTCTGCACTGCCCTTTGGCTTATCTACTGCGCCCAGGGTCTTCACAAAATGACTGGCACCAGTAATTGCATACTGCAGACCAAGAGGAATTCAAATATACCCATACCTGGATGACTGCCTCATCCAAGCAGAAAGCAAGGACATTCTCTTACAACATCTGGCTTTTGTAAAACGCCTTCTAAGTTACCTAGGGTACACAGTAAACGAAAAGAAATCAAAACTAGTGCCCTCACAAAATGACATTCCTGGATGCCAGCTTGAATACAACGGCCCAGATGGCTTATCTGATGCCAGACAAACAACTACAACTAACTCAATACTTCAAAACAATGGCAACAAAGACCCAACTCCCTGCAAGAAAAATTCTACAGGCCTTGGGCTTCATGGCATCTTGCATACTACTAATACCATTTGCAAAACTGCATATGAGGAAATGACAATGGTACCTAAAAAGCGTATGGACTCAACACAGCCCCAGCTTGGAAACAATGATACCTCTCATTCCCTGCCTTCAACAGGAGTTTCTATGGTGGTCACAGGCATGTCACCTCAACAAGGGTCAGCCTTTCACCTTACCCCCAGCCAGGCAAACTATGACAACAGATGCATCGGACTATGCCTGGGGGGCACACATGGCAGGACTGTGCGTTCAAGGCATATGGACTGCAGATCAAAGGAATCTGCACATCAATCAAAAAGAAATGCTAGCTGTACAGAATGCCCTGATGGCCTTCAAGGACCTCTTGCATCCAGGACAGCTTATAATAAGGACAGACAACACTACAGTAATGTGGTACATAAACAAAGGGGTACACACTCCTACCCTCTATGCAGGTAAGCAATGACCTTGTGGAACACAGCACTGGCTTACCAAGTTCATTTACAAGCTCAATTCCTGCCAGGAAAAAAGAACACATTGGCAGATGACCAAAGCAGAAACATCATGGATCCCCACTCCACAAGTATTTGTAATGATAACTCAAAAATGGGGGCACCCAGACATTGTTTTGGGGGCTGGCAAACGGGTCTATCAGCTAACAGAATTTTGCACAAGGACATTTCACCATCAAGCTTGGAAAGTGAACGCACTCTCATTCAGTTGGAAAATGCTGACAGTATATGCCTTTCCTCCATTGCCCCTTCTCACAAAGGTGCTGCTGAAAGTCAGGATGGAGAGACCCTGAATGATACTCATTGCACCAGACTGGCCACGCCAGCACTGGTACCCACTATTAAGGAATATGGCCCACGGCCCACCATGGATTTTACCACAAATTACTCATCTGCTCACACAGCAAGACGGTCAGATTCTACACAGCCAGCTCAAAACCTTAAATTTGGCTGCATGGCAAATCACCTAAGCAACCAGCCAGCTTCTCTTTCACAAGCTGTTATGGATGTTATTCTGGAGGCCAGGAGGCCCAGCACCAGGAAAGCCTACTCTGACAAATGGAAAAGATTTTGCGCCTGGAACCAAGCTAAAGGCCAAAATACCCTGCAGCCGGACATACCTCAGATTCTACAATATTTAACTGAGATGTTACACAAAGGGCTTTCTTTTTCATCTATTAAAATCCACGCCTCAGCTATTTCAGCTCACTGCAACACGGATCCTCCCTTATTTTCACATCCACTTCTAAGGCAGTTTCTCAGTGGGGCCAAAAACATTAGGCCTCCCAGGAGAGTGCCAACACCAATTTGGGACCTCAATTTTGTTCTGGAAAAACTTATTCTACCTCCTTTTGAGCCAGCTTTCTCAGCTGACTTAAAGTTTATATCATGGAAGACTGCCCTGCTGCTAGCAATTACTTCAGCCAGAAGAGTCTCAGAGCTTCAGGCACTAATGGCAGTAGAGCCTTTCCTCATTTTTCATCAAGACGGGGTTTTTCTACAAACTAACCCCTCCTTTATGCCTAAGGTGGTATCCAGTGTGGCTCTAAATCAAACCATCCATTTACCCACCTTCTTTCCAAATCCACAGAACAAAGGAGAAAGACTCCTGCATTCCTTGGACATTCACAGGCAGCTACGTTACTGCTTGGATAAAACTAAGGTTTTCAGAAAATCTGACCAGCTTTTTGTATCCTATGCTACAGCATCACAAGGAAAGGCCATCTCAAAACAGACCATTTCCAAATGGATAGGACATTGCATACGTTTTTGCTACACCCATCATGGAAAACGATTTCCTGCTAGCATAAGGCCCCACTCTACCAGGGCAGCAGCTACAATCTACAGCCTTCCTCAGGGGGGTGCCAACCAAGGATATTCTGGAAGCTACAACTTGGAGTTTTACCACTTTACTCTAAGACTAGAGCTGGCTTCGCCACTGCAGTTTTGCAGGGCCTTCTAGCCTCCTCTAACCCTGTTTGACTCCACCTCCCATCCTTAGCTTTGGGATTCTACCCAAGTGTGATGACTGCAGCAGGGTACCACGATGAACATAGTACAGTTTTGTACCTACCATAAATGTAGATGTTCGAGTGTATACCCTGCTGCAGTCCAGGTTACCCTCCCTCCATCCCCTCTGACCTAACTAAAACCTTTCAATACCTTAAAATCTGATACAACCTTTGTGGTGTATTTGCTTATAGCTGGAGGGATGTTTTGTTTGTGCTTAACTTTTATTATTGGTACTATCTACTGACCACTTTTTGGGGGGGGACACCTGACATCTGGTGCAAGAAAAACTGAAGAAAATGGTGTCTGATGTCTCTTGTATACCCCTGGTGCACTGACGTCAGGGAAGAAGTGACAGCAACCGACGCCGGACCAAGACTTTGGAATTCAGGCTGACTGCGGGGACCGCCTGACGACAGGATAACCCAAGTGTGATGACTGCAGCAGGGTATACACCCGAACATCTACATTTATGGTAGGTACAAAACTGTACTTGTGCGGTTTTGGTTTTGGACCCACTATACTTGTTTAGTGGATTGTTTGAGACTTCAGGGATACCTTGGTGATTGCTTGTTTTTTAAGTAAATTGTGATGTAATAAAAATGCTTACGTTTTCAGAATTGAAGTTAATAGTGCCTTAGTATGTATGTAGCAGAAACTAATGAATAATCTTTGTACATGGTTTGATTTTTCTTTTTAAATTGATTTTGCTTTATACTTGGTCCGTGTCTGCAGTGCTGAAATTATCTGAACATTTTATCCATTTGGTTATGCTTCAGCATTTCCTGGGATAGTGACACTCCTGAAAGCCCCAGAACCTTGCAAGGTTGCTTGACCCATCCCTTATTTGATTGTCTGTGGGTGTTGTCTCCATGATATGTCGCAAACATTGCAAAAGCTTAGATTCTTCTGCCATTCTTAGCAGCCTGGAATTGAAAAGGGCTTTTTTTTCTAAAATGGTAATACTTTTCCTGTTCATTCTCTGAAACTGTGTCCTGCGTCCCATCTTGTGTTTCTCACAGAGAGAGCCCTGCTACACTGTTACAAAAGACATTGTGTTGACTAAATTACACCCTTCCCTCCGAGTATGACTGCCGTATGTCTCTTCTGAAGAATAGGCTTTGACTAGTGAAATGAATGTGGTGTGAGGGGCTTTGACTAGTGAAATGAATGTGGTGTGAGGGGAAAGTGTAATAAATGAGAAATTGTTACTTTTTCCCCCAAAAGTAATGCATGAAAAGTAAAATAGCTGTATTAGAGCTGTCAAATATAAAAATGATGTAATTTAAAAGGTTAAATCAAAAAGTTACATTGTACTTGCATTTTCTAATAAATGTATGTGATGTGCTAAACTACATACAGCTGCTGTTACCACTTTGAAAAAGTAGTACAGTTTTTAAAAAGTGCAATTAAAACTTTTTTTCCCACAAATGAGTGCACCATTGCAAAGGCTGCTGCTTGAAGATGCTACTAGGTCATGATGATGCCTTATTCAGAGAGTATGATGTTCATAAGTAGGTACTAGGTTATCGCCCCAAGGGCCTAAGTAAGCCTAGCCAACAAGGTTCCCTGGCTTGCACCACCCAAAAAAGTTAATTTCCTGTGCTCCTGTTGAGCAAAGCCACAGAAGTGATCCCCGGAGTGTATTTCCTATTTCCCATCCACTCATCAATATTTTTCTTGGAGTGCTAATGAGGAACTTTGCTTGAAATAGATGGGTAGCTTGTTCCAGAGTATAGGAAGTCTCTGGGGCAGGAATCTATCCCTCCAGCATGTCCTGTTTATTGTGGTGACAAGGTTTAGGTCCCTAGAGCATGTAGCTTGGAGGGATTGGGATTTCTTAAGGTGTCGCATGTCCAACAGCTATGGGTTTAACATAGCTGTAAATGTTAGTCAGAGATCTCCTTGGAGTAGGCTTGGGACTCTCTTCCCCTACCTGTGCACTCACAGATGTATGTAACTGTGGAAACAAGAATACATCTTCTAAAATTGAAATTTTGTTGTAGACCTTGTACTCCTCTTTATGAATTTAAGGGAGTTACTGCAGTATGTCTGCTGGAAAATACTCTTTGATATGGCAGCTCAAGCTGTATATGTTGTCTGTACAGTATCTGAACTTTCTGCTTTGTTCTTAAAGATCAGAGGATGTGTAGGCAGTATATCTTTTAGCTAGCAGATGGCTTCTTTTCAAGTTTAGATGTTTGATTAAGTTTTTAAACACTTTGAATACTTGGGCGGGGGATTGTACTGTTTGCATATTTAGAATGAAATATTTTAACTATTGATTTCAAATAAAGAATTCTATTTTGAGTGACTGTGCCTGTTTTACTTAGCTTTAAGGATTTGTACATTTTATATTTGAAACAAACTGTGGGGCTCTGCCCTTCAAAATGATACTGCTCAAGTTATTGCTTTCATTCAGGCATTCAAAGGTTGACTTATTTTAGGGGTAAGCAGTAGATGTTCGTGTTTCACTGTTGTAGTCATTACATTTGGGTGATCTGCTTGCAGGTTGCCCTCTGTCGGCCTGATTAACAAAGTCTTGGGTCCTGTGTTGGTTGCTGACCCTTCTTCCATGATGTCAGGGGTATAAAACATGCAGCTGCCGCCATTACATCAGTCTTTCTTGCCGTGCAGTGCCCGAAGCAGAAGCAGTTCACAAGTGCCGGTTGGCCGACTCCTGAAATTTTCGTTTTCTTCAGTTTCAGAACTGAAGGCTTAAACTAAAAGCTAAGTTCCCCCGTTGGGGAAACTTTTTCTTGCTCCTTACCGGTGTCAGTAAAAGTTAATAATTGCATTACTTGTGGAAAACAAATACCTCAAAGATTTTCATTCATACTGTATTCCTTGCCTAGGCCCTGACCATGATGTGCCTTGCTGTCTGTTTTGTGCTTTCGCACTATCTGTCGTCTGTATATTTTTGCCTGTAAATATTTTGGTTCTCAGTTTAATTATCCAGAAATGTCTGTTAGCCATCCGACTATCGGGATTCTGAAAAAACGCAAAGATAGACAGGCCGCCGAGGTCCAAAACTGCCGATGATGCTTCTCCTAAGCCAGTCGCCAGTTCACCGGTACTCGGTGAGGTGCTTTCGCAGCCCCTGATACCAGCTTCTTCTGATTCGCAGGCCTCTACTGAGACCCATTCGGAGTCCGGTATGCCACGAGATACTTCAACTATGGAACCCACGGATGTCTCTACCTTGGATGGGTCCGGAGCCACTGTGCAGGCACTGGCTTCTGAGGGTGTATTCAGGCCTACGGACTTTCATATTAAATCGATGCCTCCTTCATTACTAAGGCCTAAATCTCGATCCATGTCTAAAAAACTGACGCCCAGGCCACATGCTCAGGCCTCTATACCTAAAAAAACAAGTGATAATGGCTGAAGATCTAATAACTCTAATCATGGGTAGCCAACCCCCCCCCCCCCCCCTTCTAAGAGGCCTAGGGCTGAGCTTGACTATGAATCTTCTGATCAGGATTCTGTTTTTACTGACTCTTCTGATGACCTGGATTTGTCCTTACCTACTTATGAGAATTTTGATGCAGAGGACTCTATTCCCTCTGCTTCCCCTCCTGAGGATTTTTCTTTTGGGGAAACCTTACATACTCTGAGGGAGCATTTTCACTGGGAAAGCCTGGAATTTTTCAAAAAAGAGACTTGGGGATTTCC
Source organism: Protopterus annectens (assembly GCF_019279795.1). NCBI lineage: Eukaryota > Metazoa > Chordata > Ceratodontiformes > Protopteridae > Protopterus > Protopterus annectens. The sequence continues at coordinate 569,194,208 of NC_056744.1, read as the reverse complement.
TTCTCCTTCCTCAGCATAAGCCTTTGGCTAATCCTCCTGTACTAGACATTGTTGATGCTTTCTTGGAATCCAGTTTGGCCCCTGATTCCCTGCCTCCTGCTCCCAGTAAACCTGACAGGTACTACAAGGTCCCAGAGTCCCACAAGTTCCTTTTCAAAAACCCTATTGCAGATACAGAGACTATTTCACAGGGGCCCAAGGGCATTAAGGCTTCTACTGCTAAAATTCCTACCCCTTCTGATAGACTCCAGGGCGCTGGATAGATGGGGTAAAAAGGTTTACACTTCAGCAACCTTGGCCATTAGAGCTTTAAACTGCCAATTTCATATGTTAAAATATCAGCAACATGTTGTTGGACTGCTTAAACAGAAAATGATTCCTGACTGTGTGGAAAATAAAGACTTACAGGATTTAATGCATTCTGCTGAACAAGTTGGAAAACATACTTTGCAATGTGGTTTTGATTCTTTAGAGGCCTCTTGCAGGGCTGCTGTTACTGGGTCTGTGCTTAGAAGGCATGCTTGACTTAAGGAGCAATCGTTGCCTGATGTTAAAGCTAAATTGTTGGATGCTCCTTTAAATCAGGACCGCCTGTTTGGCAACACGGCTGAAGAAGTTCTTAAAAAGATGGAAGATAAAGCTAAATCTATGCAAACTGTTAAAGATTTTTTTACAAGTTCAGCTTCCTAAATTTAGTAGGCACTGGCGTTCTAAGAATTCATCCTTTCCAGCCCCTTCCAGGTCTTCTCAAGCCAAACCCAGACAGCAAAAACCCCAGGTTTCAGTCCCAGGGGACTTGCAGAACTAAGCAGTGGGGGGCCTCCACTTCCAAGTCTGGGAATAACAAGACTACCCTATGGTAAACTGTCTCAATTTCTTCCTTTTAAAATTTCCAAGCACTTATCTTCTGACTGCCCTTTTGGGGGGAAAGATTGCTCTTCATGCAAAGAACTGGGAACTCGTTGCCAAGGACAAATGGGTTTTTTAAATATAGTGTCCCAGGGATACAGAATTCACTTCCACATTTTGCCAACTCCAAATGAGTGGCCAGTCCTACCCCAAAATCAGTGGGCAGAGGCTCATAAACAAGTACTTTCTCTCTTAAGCATGGGGGCTATTCAACTGGTATCAGAAGAGGAAAAGGGACAAGGTTTCTACTCGAGATTTTTCCTGGTACCCAGAAAAGGCAAATCATGGCATCCTATCCTGGACCTGTCTACTCTAAACCCCTTTCTGGATATTCCAAAATTCAAGATGCTGACTCTTCACCAGTTACTTCCTATGCTAGGCAAAGACACCTGGTTGGCAACACTAGATTTAAAAGAAGCATACCTGCACATCCCAATCAGGGAATCTTGCAGAAGATACCTATGCTTCAAAGCAGGCTACACTCGCGATCAGTTCTCTGCACTGCCCTTTGGCTTATCTACTGCGCCCAGGGTATTTGCAAAGTGCCTAGCTCCAGTTATTGCATTTTGCAGGCAAGGACGTATTCAAATATACCCATACCTGGACGATTGTCTAATTCAAGCAGAAAGCCAGGACATACTTTTAAATCTGGCCTTTGTAAAAAGGGTTCTAACTTGTCTGGGGTACACCTTAAATGAAAAGAAGTCACAACTGGTACCCTGTCAACAAATTACATTCTTGGGAGCAAGCTTGAATACAACTTTCCAGACGACTTGCCTCACGCCAGAAAAGCAAATTCATTTGACGACCTACTTCAAACAAGTGGCCACAAAAACCCTGTTACCTGCAAGGCAAATACTGCAAGCCTTGGGGTTCATGGCCTCCTGCATTCTTCTAATTCCATATTCAAGACTGCATATGAGGAAACTACAGTGGTATCTAAAAAGTCTATGGAGTCAACATTCTCACAGCCTAGAAACAATGATTCCTATCATACCTTGCCTACGCCTAGAGTTCCTTTGGTGGGCAGAGGCCGACTACCTTTCACACCACCCCCTGCCGCCCAACCCCTAACAGATGCATCAGACTATTCATGGGGGGGCTCACATGGCAGGGAAGTGCATTCAGGGCAAATAGAACCCAAGTCAAATGCACGTGAATATCAGTCAAAAAGAAATGTTAGCTGTACAGAATGCTCTGACAGCCTTTAAGGACTACATTCTTCCAGGACAGCTAATGGTAAAGATGGACAATACCTTGGTTATGTGGTACATAAACAAGCAGGGGGGGGGGTACACATTCTTACCCCCTCTGCAGACTCGCCATGGCATTGTAGAACACGGCCTTGAGCTACCAAGTGCACCTACAAGCTCAATTCCTGGAAGGAAAATTAAATACACTGGCAGACGGACTAAGCAGAATCCTCATGGACCCACACGAGTGGAAACTGGAACCAAGGATTTTCAGCATGTTGACAAGCGAATGGGGAGCCCAGATATAGACCTGTTTGCCCCCCAACTACCAATTGGACAAATTTTGCACAAGGACTCCCCACAAAACAAGCCTGGAAAGTGGATGCTCTGTCCTTCAGCTGGAAAAACCTATCAGTCTATGCCTTTCTCCCGCTGCCTGTGCTCTCCAAAGTACTACTAAAAGTCAAACAGGACAAACCAAGGATGATTTTGATTTGCTCCAGACTGACCGTGCCAACACTGGTACCCCCTCCTGCGCAGTGTCTCATGGTTATCTCCATGGCACTTGCCTCCGACTCCTTCCCTGCTGTCTCAGCAGGAGAACCAGATTCTGCACCCTCAGCTTCCAACACTGAATCTTGCAGCCTGGCTAATTACTTTAACTCCCCCTTACCATCCCTCAGCAAACCTGTGGTGGATGTCATCTTAGAGGCAAGGAGGCCTAGTACTAGAAAATCTTGAGCTGCAAAATGGAAAAGATTCTGTGCCTGGAAACAATCTCAAGGGATGAGCACAGCAGCGCCCAATTTACCTCAGATTTTACAATACTTAACTGAAATGCTTTACAAAGACCTGTCTTTTTCCTCCATTAAAATCCACACCTCAGCCATTTCAGCTCATTGTAACACAGAACCCCATCCCTCTTCTCTCATCCACTGCTCAAGCAGATGTTCTTCATTCCACATTGCTGCAGTCCTAACTATTGGGTAGTCCGCTGTCCAGTCGGCCCGAATACCAAAGTATATGGCTGACGTCGGTCAGGGCGCATTAGACTGATGTCAGTACGTCAGGGTACTAATGCGCATGACCGACGTCATATCCTCAGTCTTTTTTGCCGCATGGTCCGATGCAGAAGCAGTTTTGCGAGTGCAGGTTGGCGTTCTGAAATTTTCTGAAGTCGGAGTTTCAGACCGAATCAAAGTTGGCTAAGTACCCGTTGGGAACATTTTGGTTTTTCTTGCCTCAGTATTTAACCGGATGTCAGAAAAAGTGAATAACTGTATTTCTTGTGGGAAACAGATACCTCATAGGGATTACCATACCTTGTGTATACCTTGTTTAGGGCCTGAGCACGACGTTGTTGGATGCCGCTCTTGTGCTAGATTTAACAAACGCACTATTAAGAGACGGTTAGACTGTGCCAGGTTAGTGTTTGGGAAGCGTTGTAATTATAAAATGCCGTCGGATGCTCCGGCCGCTTCGTCCAAAAAGCGCAAGGACAAAACAGCGGCCTAGGGTTGATGAACCGGCAGTCCCGGACGTCGGTTCTTTAGAAGGCTCGGTGGAGCCAGAGGTTTTGCCAGGAGTTTCTTTGGAGTCTCAGGCAGAGACTTTACTGTTACAGGATGTGCCCTCTCAGGAGGTAGGCCAGGCTGAGGGGCTTCTCAGGTAACTGTTCTTCCCTCTCTTCCCAAGGTAGTTAGAGCCTCTCCTTCTGTTTCCAAAACTTCTTTGAGAGGTAGGCCAAGTTTAGCTTCAGTGGGGGCTTCTCCTAGCACTTCAGGTTCTGTGCCTAAGAAACATATGCTTAAAATGGCAGAAGATTTGATTACTATGATTAGAGGTTCTATGCCGGCTCCTGATAAGAGGCCTAGGGTGGAACCTGAGTTTGAGAGTTTTGAACAGTGTTCAGAGGCTTCTGAGTCTTCTGCGGAAGACTTGCAGGAGTATCCTCCTTATTCTGATTCTGATGTGGATGATTCCACTCCTACAGCTTCTCCTCCTGAGGATTTCTCATTTTCAGAGACTCTGCATTCCATGAGGGAGCACTTTAAATGGGAAGGCCAAGATTACTCTGATTCCAGGAAAAGGCTTAGGGAATTCTTGTTTTTACCCCAGCATAGGCCCTTAGCTATACCTCCTGTGTTGAATGTGGTGGAAGATGTTTTTGCAGAGGCTTCCCTGAACCCTGATTCTTTGCCTCCTGCGCCTGTTAAACCTGATAGGTACTATAGGGTGCCTGAAGCTCATAAGTATTTTTTTTAAGAGTCCTAGGGCAGACCCGGACACTGTTTCTCAGGGACCTAAAGGTGTTAAGGCCTCTGTTGTTAAAAACCCTGTTCCCACTGATAAAGAGGCAAGGGCTTTGGATAGATGGGGAAAGAAAGTGTATACTTCTTCCACTTTAGCCATGAGGGCGTTGAATTGTCAGTTTCACATGCTAAAATATCAAAATTATCTCCTTTCACAATTGAAATCTAAGGTGGATGCTTTGGCGGAAGGTATTGAGTGTAAAGAGTTGCTGGATTTAGTTCATGTGTCTGAACAAGTGGGTAAGCATTCTTTGCAATGTGGTTTTGATGCTGTACAGGCCTCCTCGAGGGTGGCTGCCACTAGTTCTGTTCTTCGCAGGCATGCCTGGTTGAGGGATCAGAATTTAGCTGAGCATGTTAAGACAAGGATTTTGGATGCTCCTTTACAGTCTGATGTGTTGTTTGGTTCGCCTGTGGAAGCAGTTTTAAAGAAAATGGAGGACAAAGCTAAGTCTATGCAAACTGTTAAAGATTTTTGCAGGTGCAGCCACCAAGTTTAGTAGAAATTGGCCTACTAAGGGATGGACATATCCTGCTTATGATTCTCAGTCTAGGGGTAGGTCTAGACGTGGTAGGGGCAGAGCTCAAGGTTCTTTTAGGCCTAGAACAGGAGTTCACCTGCTCAGACTTCTGGTGAGGGCAGGGGTCAGTCCTTTCGTAAACAGACCCAATGACCTGCCTTTTCAGCTGCCAGTAGATTCTCGTCTGGCAGCTCCTTTGGGAGGAAGACTGTCTCTTTTCAAAGAAAATTGGGATTTAATTACTCAAGACAGATGGGTGTTGGATATCATTCACCACGGTTACAGGTTTTATTTCCATACATTGCCCCTTTCAAAGGCATGCCAGACGTTCCTCCTCCACAAAGGAAAGAGGCTCACAAGCAAGTTTCTCTGTTACTCCAAATAGGGGCCATTCAGCCAGTCCCTGTATCAGAAAGGGGCCTAGGATTTTATTCTCGCCTGTTCCTAGTACCAAAGAAGGGGAACACGTGGAGACCAATTTTGGATTTATCTATCCTCAACACTTATCTGGACATTCCCAAGTTCAAGATGTTGACGTTACAACAGCTTTTACCTCTGCTGGGCAAAGATCACTGGATGGTAACTTTAGATCTCAAGGAAGCTTACCTTCATGTGCCTATAAGACTAAGTTGCAGGAAGTATCTGCGTTTTCGAGCTGGAAATTCTCATTATCAGTTCTCTGCATTGCCCTTTGGCTTATCTACTGCCCAGAGTATTCACAAAGGTTCTGGCTCCAGTGATAGCTTACTTCAGGCTAAAAGGAATTCAAATCTATCCTTACTTGGACGACTGCCTGATTCTGGCTCAAGAAAAGGAAGACCTTCTACAGCATCTGGAATATGTTATAGCAGTGCTAAGATGCCTAGGGTATTCTGTGAACGAAATAAAGTCCAGTCTAGTACCCTCTCAAGACATGTGCTTTCTGGGTGTGAGACTGAATACAGCAGCCCAGATGGCCTTTTTAACCCCGGACAAACAAAAGAGTCTATCCCTTTGCTTCCATCAACTATCTCATCAGTCCGTGCTGACTGCAAGGACAGTCCTTCAAGCATTAGGGTTCATGGCATCTTGTATTCTGGTGTTTCCCAATGCCAAACTGCATATGAGGAAGCTGCAATGGTATCTCAAAAATGTATGGACACAGCACTGCCAGGATTTGGACACTGTCATTCAAATAATACCTTGCCTTCAAAAAGAATTTTTGTGGTGGGCTCAGGAATGTCACCTAAACAAGGGACTCTCTGTGACCCGGCCAGAGGCGAGTCAGATTTTAACGACAGATGCCTCGGACATTGCTTCGGGAGCTCATCTAAATGGAAAGTGGATACAAGACAAGTGGCCTGCCAGACTACAGCATCTACATATCAACATGAAGGAGATGTTAGCAGTCCAGTTTGCATTAATGGCTTTCAAGGAGTTACTTCTTCCAGGGCAGGTGTTGATTCTAACAGACAACACAACTGTCATGTGGTACATCAACAAACAAGGGGGAACACATTCTTATCCTCTATGCAGGCAAGCAATGGTTTTATGGGAGACTGCGCTCAGCTTGCAACTAACTCTTCAGGCAAGGTTTCTGCCGGGAGCACAGAACTCCTTAGCAGATGTGTTAAGCAGACAAATCATGGATCCCCACGAGTGGAAACTGGATCTTCATGTATTTCAGAAATTGACAGTGTCATGGGGAACTCCAGACATATATCTGTTCGCTTCTCCACTAAACCACCAGCTGCCAAAGTTTTGCACAAAGGGGTTTCATCACACAGCTTGGAAAGTGGATGCTCTGTCTTTCAGTTGGAAAAATCTTCATGTGTATGCCTTTCCACCTCTGCCTCTTCTTCCAAAGGTGCTCTTAAAGGTCAGACAAGACAAGCCAAGGATGATTTTAATAGCTCCAGATTGGCCTCGGCAACACTGGTACCCACTACTAAGGAGTCTGGTAAGGAAGCCTCCATGGCCTTTACCTTTGATTCCACATCTGTTATCTCAGAAGGACGGTCATCTGCTCAATGTCAAGCTTCACTCTCTTCATCTAACAGCCTGGCATATTCTGGGTTGAAACACAGCAGGTCTCAACTTCCTCAACAAGTTTTAAATGTGATTATGGAAGCTAGAAGACCTAGTACCAGGAAAGTGTACGCAGAAAAATGGAAGAGATTTTTTTTTTGGAGTACAGCAAAGAATTTGGAGATTTCTGAGCCTAATTTGAGTGTGGCTCTTCAATATCTTACTGAGTTATTGGACAAAGGTTTGTCCTTCTCTTCCATTAAGATTCATGCTGCAGCAATTTCAGCTCACTATGATTGTGACCCACCATTGTTTTCGCATCCTTTGTTCAAGCAGTTTCTTAGAGGGGTAAAGAATATAAGACCCCACGAGAGCTCCTACTCCTGCTTGGGATCTCAATTTTGTGTTGGAAAAACTTACTCTACAACCTTTTGAGCCTGCGGCTACTGCTGAATTGAAATACTTGTCATGGAAGACTGCTTTTCTGTTGGCTATTACTTCTGCAAGAAGGGTGTCTGAGTTGCAGGCTCTTATGGCAGTAGAGCCCTTTTTGATTTTCCATAAGGATAGGGTATCATTACGTACTAATCCTTCCTTTATGCCTAAGGTGGTTTCTAGTGTGGCTTTAAACCAAACTATTCATTTGCCTACTTTTTATGCAGACCCCCAAAATAAAGGGGAAAAGATTTTGCACACTTTAGATGTACACAGGCAATTGCGTTATTATTTGAGCAGGACTAAGGATTTTAGGCAGTCTCAGCAGTTGTTTGTTTCTTTTGCCTTGAGTTCGCAGGGCAAGCCTGTGTCAAAACAAACTATTTCTAGGTGGATTGGGTTTTGCATTGCATTTTGTTATTCCCATCATGGCAAGGAGATTCCAGCTGGGATTAGGCCTCATTCCACTAGGGCTACTGCCACTTCAACAGCATTTCTAAAGGGGGTGGCAACTAAGGATATTTTGGAGGCAGCTACTTGGAGTTCAGTGCATACTTTCTCTAAGCATTATCACCTTCCTCTCTACTCTAAGTCTAGGGCTGGTTTTGCCACAGCTATTTTGCAAGGCATGTTGTCAGCTCCTGCTTCTTTATGATTTGCCAGCCTCCCTTACCTCTGCTTTGGGATTCTACCCAATAGTTAGGACTGCAGCAATGTGGAATGAAGAACATAGTACAGTTTTGTACCTACCATAAATGTAGATGTTCGAGGATCCACATTGCTGCAGTCCAATTTACCCTCCCTCCTTCCCCTCTGTGTTTAGGGGTGGTTGTGTAGGTGAGGTTATATGCTGATAATTTTGTATATATTGTACATATTTTTGGTGCAGGTATATTGGGCCTTGTCTTTTTAGGGTCTTCTGACATCTGGGGCAAGAAAAGACTGAGGATATGACGTCGGTCATGCGCATTAGTACCCTGACGTACTGACGTCAGTCTAATGCGCCCTGACCGACGTCAGCCATATACTTTGGTATTCGGGCCGACTGGACAGCGGACTACCCAATAGTTAGGACTGCAGCAATGTGGATCCTCGAACATCTACATTTATGGTAGGTACAAAACTGTACTTTCCTCAGTGTGGCCCAAAATTTGAGACCACCCAGGAGAGCTCCAACCCCAGCCTGGGACCTTAACTTTGTATTGGAGAAACTCACTCTATCTCCTTTCGAGCCAGCTGCTACTGCAGACTTAAAATTTATTTCTTGTAAAACAGCTTTCCTTTTAGCAATCACTTCAGCTAGAAGGGTATCTGAATTACAGGCCCTTATGGCAGTGGAGCCTTTCCTCATCTTTCATGCGGACAAGGTGTCATTCGGAACCAGGCCATCCTTCATGCCCAAGGTGGTATCCAGTGTGGCTCTTACTCAGTCCATTTATTTGCCAACCTTCTTTCCTAATCCACATAAAGGGGAACGGATACTGCATTCCTTGGATGTGCTCAGACAACTTAGATTCTACTTGGACAGGACTAAACCTCAAAGAAAATCTGAACTGCTGGTACCATTTGTTGCAGGGGCAGAGGGGAAGGGGGGGAAGGCCATTCAAAAAAAAAAAAAAAAAAAATTTCTAAATGGATAAGCCATTGCATTCATTTCTGCTATAAACACCATAGAAAACCTATCCCCCAGGGGATCAGACCTCACTCTACTAGTGCTGCAGCTACTTGTACAGCCTTTCTCAGAGGCGTTCCTACCAGGGACATCTAGAAGCTGCTACCTGGAGTTCTGTACGTACTCTCACCAAGCATTATCATTTGCCAATTTTCTCTAAATCCAGAGCTGACTTTGCCACTGCAGTCTTGCAGGGCCTTATAGCTGGCCCTAATGCTATTTAAACTCCTCCTCCCAACAATAGCTTACGGAATCTACCCAAATGTAATGACTGCAACAGTGAAACGCAAAGAACATAGTACAGTTGTGTACACTTAGCATAAATGTAGATGTTCGTGCATTCACTGTTGCAGTCCTGGTTACCCTCCCTCCTGCCCCCTAAATCTTTTGGCTATACCTTTACTTTGTTTAAAAGCATTTTTGGTCAATTTGCTTCTTTGTTGGAGGTATACCTCCGTGTTTTTAATTGCTTCCCATTAGGGGGGCACCTGACATCTGGGGCAAGAAAAACTGATGTAATGGCGTCTGCTGCATGTTTTATACCCCTGATGACCTTGCATCATGGAAGAAGGGACAGCAACTGCCGCAGGACCCAAGACTTTGTTAATCAGGCCGACTGAGGGCAACCTGCAAGCAGATTACCCAAATGTAATGACTGCAATAGTGAATACACTCAAACATCTACATTTATGGTAAGTGTACACAACTGTACTTTTGCAAACTGGTCATAGGTGACTCAGTAGTTGAGTATTAAGAATCCACACTCATCAGAATGGGCAGGAATAGGGTAACTGTCCAATGCTAGGATCTGTGATGTCACAAAAGGCCCTTAAATCAGATAAGTAAGACTAGTGGTGGTCCATGTGAGAGAATGACCTGAGGGACTGCACCTAGATGGACATAGAGAGATGTGATATAACTTGCTCTGCATGCGTTAAAGGAAAGGTGCTAGACTAGTAGTTTCTTCGCTTCACCAGGGATGGTGCCTATATACAAAGACAATTGGCTTTAACAGTTGGATAAGCATTTGGTATCATTTGAAAGGAATCCCAGTATGTGTCAGCCTGAGATGAGATGGTTACAGCTCTGTTACCAGGGCTTCCACATACTGGCTAAAGCATGTGTTACTTTGTAGTGCATTTTATGCAGGGTCCCCTACCAGGCATGCCTGCATAGCAAATTCAAATTTGGCCAGCAACATGGCAGCACTATTTATTACTAGGAGTCTAAATAGGAAGATACCTGAACTTGATCCTCCCCACCCAGAAATAAATGTGGGAATTACCTTTAAACCATTGACAAGTTGAATATCAAGCCAAATACCATCTTGCTAGGAGTTTTCAATTGCACAAGCATTAATTGATTCACTTTCTCCTCTAAAAATGGGTATGTTCAGCATTTCCTAGGTTTTAATGCCATTGTGCTACAGCAAAACCTAAAATTACATACTAGAGATTTGTTCTTACCAACCTAGCTCCACCCTGGGCATGCATTTACAACATTACCTTTGATAGAAGCAAGCATGTTTCTTCATTCCTCCCATGGCCAGCTTGTCTAGTACCAAGGCTTATAATTCAATCTTGGATGTCTGGGTTATAGTCAGTATTTCATACCTGTGACACAGAGCTGGCAATAAAGAAAAAAAAAATATGTATGCACATAAACCACCATACATTTTCTGAGATTTGCATACTGAACTTTTACACTCAGTGCCCTTTTAATTTATGAGCTTATTGGCCTTACTTTGCTAAACTAAAGTTTGCCAAAATATCCAAACACTGATATTAATTAGTAATACCCAGTAAGTTATTTTGTAGCTATTTTTTTTTTTGAGTAATACGGCATTTACAGTAGCTATGCATCTGTTAACTTGTTCGTTTTTGTATGGTGAGTACTGGTGCTGTAAATACAAATATTTAAGTTCTTAGAATGGTGTCAATAATTGTTGGCAGCCTCCTGATGATGCTAGAGTATAGATAAACATTACTTAATACATGCTTTTTATTTTTTAAAATCTGGGTCTGTTTTTAAGCGTAAATGTATAGTTAAGTAAAAACACACGTGCATGCACAAATATGAATATGTGCGTATGTATTCTTAAATATACCCACAAACTGGTTAAAAGTGCCTGAGTATACTGCTGTGAAACACCTTGTTTTCCTTTCGGATCACTTCTGATTATACTGTGGTCTTAATATTGTCTTCCTATCTCTCCTTTTTAGCTCTGAAGGAAAGTGGAACTGCAAGAACATGTTAAAAGATTTTGTTGCGCAGGGTGTCCAGCTGTATCAGGATCTGTTGGATAGAGCAGGTAATAAAAATTCATATTGTAATGCGGTTCTGAGACTTGCAAGAGGTTTCACCAACACATTTCACTGCTCTTTACTAATGAATAATTAATCTTTTCAAGTTTCTTATTTTTATAGCATGTGTTGAAAGTCCATTGGAAATATTGCATAAAGAATACAGGTGTCACTGTTTCGTTCCATGTTCGTCTTTAACTGAAAACTGTATTCCCACTGCATTTTTGCATAATTTTGATAAGTTTGTCTAGCAGTAAATATTGGAGGTGCTTCTAGTCACTGCCTGTTGGACAAGAACAGAACATAGTCATTTATCAACTTTATCTTGTTCAGGTTGCTTGCTGAGTTGCAGTGAGATGGAAGTATACATTAAGAAGTCACACCAATCCAGATAAATTCCAGATTTTTTTTGGGGGGGTGGGCATGTGAATACAAATCCTACAAGAGAATAAGACTCAAACATCCAGTCTAAGGGAGCTGTTTTTATTTCTGGTGACTTAGACAGCAGTAACTTCCATAAGTGTTACAACAGAATAAGTAAGGTCAACAAGACAGGGCAAACATACCAGTAAAATGGTGAAAGTGGCAGAAGAAAATGTCATGTATTAAACACTTGGGGAAAGATATCCAAGATTGTTGACTTCCAGTCTGCTAAAAATTGCAAACTTTACATTGAGTGGAGACCTATGAAGTAGTCATACGGACAGTTTAGAAGCATGCAGTAGATAGAAGTATGCAGTGGAAGCAGCCATCAGTTAGAATGGAGAAGTTAGAAGAATGCAGTAGTCCTGTAGGCCATGCTGAATCATTTATGAGCACAGATTTAAAGAAAATGCCTTCTAGTATATCCGGAGCTGTATTGGGTCGCCCAAGTCCGGTTATTGGCACCATAGTGAAGGATTACATCAGCACTCTGGGTGCACCCCTGGTAAGCACTAAGCAAAAGGTTGACAACAGCATTATTACATGAGAACCTCTGGTGTCAGTTGGAATTAAAACTGAGTTTGGGTAGAACAAATGAGGAAATTAAATTTAGTGCACAAGACTAGGCTTCTGTGTTTGCATAATTTGGAAATTGTTTTCATATGTTCTCAGGCCTGACCCAAACCCATACTTGTCAACCTCTTGGCACAAAAAATCTGGGCAAAGTCTAAAATAATTGGGGGACAAAGACCCACAAAATTGGGACAAGTTTTAAATACTGCTCTTATAAACTTAGAAAGTTGTTTGAATAAAATGTTTTGTTTGCATGCATTTTCCTGATTGATATGAAATCCAACTCAAATGACTGTAGTTTAGTGACTTCAATTATCAATGATTTGCAAGAAAACTACAATGTTAAGGAGCAGACCAAAAATCCAGACAGTTTGAAAGACCAGTCTAGAAAATGACCCATATTAGTGTTGTGTATTAAAGGTGTTTTGGTACCAGAGTTGCTGTTTCTTGAGGATACATTTTTAGTTGACTGAAATTAGATTTGGCTAAAAAAAAAAAATTAGGATAGGATTCTTAGCACTGAAGATGGGCTGCTTCCTCGTGGGCCTGGTTGTTGGTAGCCAGTTGTGTAGCCTGTTTCTGCAAGCTTGCCATATACATTTGCCAATGTTGCAGTAATTTTGGAGTCTTTTCTATTAAGTAGGATACTGTATGTATTTAAAACTTGTTTGTGCAAGCTCCTTTTCATGTTTGGTGGTTGTGGAAGTCCATAATCAAAACGTACTGTATATGGAATGATTACTTGAATCATGTTTACTCTGAAGTTTTTCATGATCAAGGTTGTCCTGCAGTGTAAATGCTTACCAGCTCAGAAGTTACAGCAGCTTGAGTAGATTAAATTTAATTGGTGACAATGCCATTTGTTGCCTTCAAGATTTGAGGAAAATGATTCAAAGAATGTAGCTTTGCTGATTTTTTTTGTCATTGTGATATATTTTTTCTTATGCTTATGTCTTTATTTTTTCCCTTTCACTGATGTGCTAATGAATTGATGTAAGGCTCAGTTTGCTGTCTGCTTGGCATGGTTGTTGTTGTTGTGTCTTTCAGCTTTTCCTGGTTAGGGGTCGCCACAGAGGAACTCCGGTCTGCTAATGATTGGCAGTGGATTTTTATGTGCAGAGTTGCCAGCCCTGACACACAACCTTCAACGAAGGTATGCCCATTCACGCATGTGTCCACACAGAAGACGCTCTAACTGGGAATAGAACAGGACGTCTTACTGTGAGACGACAGCGCTACCGCAGTATGTCTGCTTGGCATGGTATTTTAAAGTAAATGAATGCAGGTCACAGTATTTTACAGTAAGTCACTATGTTAGTAAATCAGGACGAAATGTTTGTGTAAACTATTCTGCTTACAAAGTACATTTATTTAACTTGTTAACCAAGTTAGAATTCTGATCCACAGTGACCTTTTTCAGACTCTCCCCAAGGATTACAGAGGTGGAGGAAGCAGCAAAAATAAAGGAATGCAATGAAAAAATTGAGCAATTTACTGTCAAATTAAACAAAGCATGGAATGGTTTACTCCTATAGAAATAAATATAAAATATGAAGTCCCACTACTGTTAGGTTTTCTCTCAGTGGAAAAGTGTAACATATCTGATACTGTCAGTTTTTCATCTCATCCTCACATATGGGAGCAGATCTGATCCAGCTGATCTGGCTCTGCCGTTAGCAAGCTCGTGGCAACAAAAAAATTCTTTGGATACCTCCCCTTACCCATAATGCATCTTTCCCAATTAGCTCTGATCTTATTTGTTGTTTTGCGAATACGTGGTCCTACCAGCTAGCTCTTGGTATAAGGTCGTATAATTTAAATCTTTTATCTCCTATATTTTTTAAATTGGTAGTGTACTTCATCTTTTATCTCTCCCTAGTTGTAGCTCCTTTTCGCTGTAACCTTTTATTTAGGTTGCTTTTGTTTCTTTCATCACTTTCCTACCAAGTAACCATTTTTTATAGGTTGCTTCCCTCCCTTTTACCTTTATTATGTATTTCTTTAACTACTATTGTTAGTAGTTCCCCCTCTTCTGTTTGTTAAATAAAAAGCTGCTTTTCACCATCATTTCTCTGTGTGTTTTTTGATGCAAGTGGATCTGCCTGTCCCTTCTTTGTGTCATGGCAAAGAAACCAGACTGTTTCAAAAAATGCACATAGTGTGGACATGAAATTCCTGTCAGCGATTTGCACTGTTTGTGCATGTACTCTCTCAGCCCCCTTCATTTACAAGAGGATTGTGCGATTTCCCACACCTTCAGTCATCAAGCTTTAGTAGAGAGGAAGTAGTAGGCTAATTTTAAGAGCCATGTTGCCTTCAGCCTTTGGGGGGGGGCTATTTCTGGAGAAAGAGAAGTCTGATTCATCCTCTAAAACAAAATCTGCTAATTCCAGCTCAGCTTCATCCCTGTCTTCTAAATCTTCGGAAAAGGGAAAAAAGCGATGGTCTTCAGTGCTGACAGATTTTTTTGGAGTCAAAAAAGCAAATGTCCAAATCCTCCCACTTGGGAGAGTCTCTGATCCAAACGCAGCCTTCCGCTCCAGCCTCAACCTCCTTGGATCAGACTTCTTCAGCTCCAAGCCAATCTCCTAAGAATTGATTGGATCCATTGATATCAGATCTGACAACTAGCCCATTTAAACCTATTTTGGTTTTACCGAGGACACTATATTCTAAATCATTTGATCCAGTTCTATCGAGAGTACCTTCCCCTTTATCAAGACCAAGATCCCCATCTGCCTCTTCCTCCTATTTGACTAGGAGCCTTACTGAAGATTATGTGCAACAGAGAGAGTGCAGGGCATCACTAAGTTCCCCTCTAAGCTGCCCAACTCCCCCTCTTCCTTCTCCTCTGACTTCAGTTCAAGCTTCAGAGCTGTCCGATACAACCAATGTCTTTTACCTCTGATCCAAAGTTGTCCTCCTCTTCGGATCTGCGTTTTGCTCAGAGCTCCTAGGCTTTTTCGGAGCCAGAGAGTTCTCTGAGCCATAGTGAGCCTCGCGAACCCAAAGTGTGCTCAATCCCAAAGTCTTCAGAGCAGTCAATGTGCCTCAAAGCTTTGACAAAAGTCAGCTCGGCTCTGGCTTCAACCCCTGGTGAGCGGTCTTCAGGTTTGGAGGGGACCCTATCCTGAAAGCATTGCTCATTGGAGCCAGAGTCCTCCTACATTCAGGAGCAGTCAGCATTTGGGGCCTTGGAGAGGGCTATAGCTGCCTCTGCACCTAAGAAATCACCTGCCCCCTCAGATCTCTTATCCCAGCAAGATTTCCTGTGTTCCTGTTCTCACCTCCAAGTTCCATAGGGACAGCAGGACCTAATATGCCAGGATACTCATCAGAGTAACCCCCCCCCCCCACCGACTCTTCAGATACTTCCCAAGACTACCCCATTGAAGAAGTCCTTGGGAAAAGATTATGCAAGAGGAAGCATTTGTACTCCATGGAAGAGTCAGCTATGGGAGACACTGACCTTGATGAGGGTGAAGGATCCTCACAGTCACCCCTAAGGACATTTCCTTTGGGGAGATTCTGGAGATTGTCAAGCAGAGGGGTGCCTGGCAGTTCAACAGTCCTTCGGTTGAGGAGTCTTATCTGGCTTCCTTGGTTCCCACCTATCTACATCTTGGGTGACTCCGCCCACTGATGAGCTCATAGGTTTGATCTCGCGATGAGCGTAGGAGACACCAGAGTCCGTCGAGCTTGTTCCCTGGAGACCAAATAAAATTGCAACAGCTCCCTCAGACATCGTGGTGGCAGCAACCAACAAGAAGCACTCCAAGGAGAGCTCGACTATCCATCCTCCTAATGAGGATTCTAGGACAATGGATAGATGTGTGAAGTGTCTTCTGGACAGTGACCTTTACATTGTGGTCGCTGAATTACCTTTCACATTTCACTAGATTGCAAATGGATCTGATCAAGAAGCTCTCTGATGACCTTGAAGAAACAGTAGCTGAGGGAGCTAAAGATGAAGTTTCTTCCCAGTTAGCCACCCTACATTCAGTAGCGAACCCATGAGACTTATTGCACATGCAGCCATGGGAATGAGCAGGGTGGCGGGTTCAGGCATTTCTGAGGAGGCATGCCTGGATGCGCCTTTGTGATTTTGTGGAATCTTTTAAGTCTTTGTCCGTTAACGTCTAGTTTGATGGCACTTCCCTTTTTGTCCCTAAAGTCAAAGATACTCTATCCAGGTGTGAGAAGGAAGGTAAAACCCTTTGTCGTGTGGCATACATTTTTTGGCTTCTCGGAGACCTTAGACCAAGGGTCAGAGAGGTACCGGAAAGATGTGGTTCAGGAAGTCTCAAGGGTACTACCAAGACGTATGTGAAGAATTTTCCTCCAGAAGCAGAAAAGGAAACGGTAATGGAAGATGTCGCCCTATTGGTAGAAGAGGTCTGCAGAACCAAGGGTCCCAGGAGTCTTTCTTTGGGAAGACCTTTCAGCGCTTCTGAAAGGAAGCCCAATTGTCCACGTCTGGAGGCAACTGGGGGTCAACTATCCCTTCACTGGAGAGTCTGGCCAAAGATAACTTAAGATCTGTGGGGGCAGAGGAGAATATCCAGGGGTTACCAGATTCCCTTTTCTCAACCTACTCCAAACAAAAAATCACAGATATTTCATTCAGTCAAATGGGCCAGGCAGTCACTCAGATTCAAAAGCTGCTAGAAAGAATCATCCAAGAGGTCCTCAGAGATCAGCGACTATTCTGAACTTACTCAAGGTCCCGTTTGGTTCCAGAGAAAACGGGACTGGAGACCAATCTTGGATCTCAGCAGTTTGAACAAGTCTGTTCGATGCAAGTTCCAGATTGTCACAATACTTTCTATACTTCCTTTTTGGAACAGAAAACTTGGATGTGCTCTATCGATCTTTGGGATCTTTACTACCATATAAAAATGGACAGATGCGCCAGAGGTGTGTACACTTCGACTGAGAGAACACTGCACTTTGGTCTCACTACCGCACCCAGAGTGTTCACAAAAAAAAATACATGGCAGTGATTACGACTCACCTGAGACTACTAGGATTCCAGGTGTTTCCTTATTTGAACAAATGGCTCATATCTGCCCCAACCAGGCATCTACTTATACATGTAAGACTCTGTTCTTCATCTATGCCCTGAGCTAGGCATAACCATAAACTATCAAAAGTCTTGTTTGGAACCCACTCAGACACCAGAGTTCATAGGGACGCACTACTGGACACCAATCCAGAAGATTGCAAGACTTCCTCCTTTAAGGGTGTTGACAATCAGACCGCAAACTTCGACTATTCGGGAACAAGAAATTACCTGCCCCGCCTTGTTCTACAGGTATTAGGATCAATGGCCGCGGCAATCTTGCTAGTTTCACTCGCCAGGCTTCACATGTGAATTTTGCAATAGCTTTTGGCTGCTCAGTGGTCAGTAATTCACCGACTGTCTCACCAGATTCTTAACAGACATATGCAAAAAGAATTTTTGGTGGTGGATTCATTAAGAACAGGTAACTCAAAGGTCTACCTTTTGTTCCCCCCTCAACCACAGGCTACATTCCAGACCGGGGTGGGGGGGGGTGGGGGTTTATCTAGGGAAGACTATCCAAGGCACCTGGTCCACAGAAGAGGCCAAGCTCCACATAAACATCCTGGAGATGAGGTGCTTCTAGTGTTGCAGGCATTTCAAACTTTTGCTTCTCCAGGGATGGTAGCAATTCCAGTCAGATATGTCAGTAGTATGCTACATGAACAAGTAAAGAGGAACAAGATCATACCCTCTGTGTTGGGAAGACTTCAGTGTGGCAGTGGGCAACTTCATCCAGCAGTTTACTTGTAGCAGTGCACATTCCGGGAAGGGCAGTAGTCATAGAGGACAAGTTGAGCAGAGCAATTCCCATGCTCCGTGAGTAGTCCCCCTCCAGAATGTAGAGTAGAACATCTTCCGCACATGGGGCCAACCTTACTGCGATCTTTGCCTCTCCCCTGAACAATGAATGCAGCAGCTACTTTGCCCTAATTCCCCCACCAGGGCAGTCCATGAGGGATGCTCTAGTACATGATTGGCCTTCCAGACTGTTGTATGCCTTTTCCCCCCTATTCCATATATTCCAAAATTCCTTCAGAAAGCCAACAGGTTGAAGAGAAGTAATCCTTATTGCCCCTTGTAGGCCTCAACAAATTTTTTTCTGGCCTCCTCTACAGAAGGAATCCTGGATTCTAGAACCCTTTCCAGACTTGCTGTCACACCTGACAGGAATGCTTCATCCAAACCTTCACAACCTCAAGCTCACTGCTTGGTTCCTTCAGTTCCGTTAATTGCCAGATGACCTATGCTCTCCTCCCCAGTCCATCATATTCTGATATCCTCCCATAAGTCATCTGCACAAAAACTATATAGGAGTAAATGGAAGAGGTTTGTAATCTGGGCTGACCAACACAATATAGATCCTATCACCACTCCCATTCACTTAATTCTGGAATGTCTAGCCCACCTTTTCAACAACGGAGCTATGGCATCTACCATTAAGGTCCAGTTAGCGGCCATTTCAAACTTTCACAGTGGAGTTAGACCACTTATCTTTATATTCCCACAAACTTTGCAAAACCTTCCTAAAAGGGACCGTGTTGTTGAGACCTCCCCAGAAGGATCCTTTTCTCCCTTCAGTCCTAAGTTTCATTCTACGTCTTAATTCTTCAACCACCCTTCCAACCTTCAGCATCTTAGGATATCAAGTTCCTATCTTGGAAAACTATCTTTTTGGTGGCCATCACATCGGCAAGATGGATATGAGAAGTACAGGCACCATCTACCCAGCCCCCTTATTTATTGTTTCACAGACGGTCTTTGCATACCAACCCCTCCTTTTTGCCAAAAGTTGTTTCTCAAATATTAATCAGACTATCCATTTACCTGTTTTCTTTCCAAATTTTAATAACAAGGATATTCATAGACATTTCTGTTTACATAGAAGTAAAGATTTTTGGAAAGCAAACCAATTGTTTATTGCATTTGCAGGTCCTAGAAAAGGCCTACCAGTTATCAAAATGGCTTTCTAGTTGTATTTCCTTCATCTAGAACTCCAAAGGTATGAAATCCGACAAGTCCGTTTGGGCTCTTTCTACCATCGCAATGGCCACATCTGCATCTTCCAGACAAATGCTTCTTTGGATGAGATTTGTGCACAGCTACATGAGCAAATCAATTATCGCTCATTACAACTTAGATCTGGTCTCTGGTCTCCAGGGAAAGGGCCTTATTTGGTGTGATGGTTCTGAGGAATGTTCTCCCTCGAGTTCACCATATGTGAGGATGAGATGAAATATTGACAATATCGGATAAAGTTATGTAATCACCATAATGTTCCATCTGTATTGTCGATTTTTTCATCTCTCCTCACATCCCCACCATGCATCCCCCGTATTTGGGGTTCCTGTCTGAATGGGAAGAGAATCTCTAGGGTTATATTGGTTTTCATTATTCTCCAGAAATGGTTTCCTTTAAGAACCTATTACTACTAATATCTTTCTCTATGGATATAATTATTGCAAAACAAGATCTGAGGTAATTGGGAGAGATCCATTATGGGTAAGGGGAGGTATCCAAAAGCTTTTTTCTTTGCTACAAACTTGCTAACTGCTGAGTTGCATGCATTGGATTGGATCTGAACCCATATGTGAGGAGAGATGAAAAAAATTAATACAGATGGAACATTATGGTGAGTATATAACTTCTTTAGATTTCCGTGATTGAGGCAAAATGTTCAGAGTATTACCTCGTTTACACTTCAGTGGGAGTACAACAAAAGAGAGTGCATGTATTGTTTACACAAGAAAGAAGCCCCCATGTAGAGTCTTTGCTCTCTGCCTCCTTGCACCTTCTGTCTTTTGTACGCAAACTTCACAGTTGCACAATAGTGGGGAAAGAGAATTACCAGATCAGCTCACAGCTTTCTCATTCAGTGATGCTGCAGAATGCACTTTAAAGCTTTGAGGAAACGATTTGAAAGTTAAAACCCAGCCAAATTATTCAAGTAATTCAGAAGTCATATTTCAAGCATGTTTGCTGTCGTAATGTACAGAGATAATTGATAATAGGCCCAACCTTGGTTTACCTGCTGTTTTGTTGATCTACTTTGGCTTCGACCTTTTGGGTCAGTCTGACATTGCCAGTGGGACCAGCGGGCAACACTTTGCTGTTCATTGAGCTCGAAAAAGTAGCTGTTGCCATTTTTTTAACTTGTTCTTTCTGTAGTGGCACTTTTTATTATAGATGCCTCCAGTGCTGTAAAGATTTGTTGTAGCGGTGCAGCTGATGCATTGTTGCATATGTTCAAGTTGGTGTGTGTTTACTTGTACTCTGTCCATTTTTGGAGATTCCTTTGTATCTTTAATGGTGTTGCAGCGACAGCATGTGCATGTTTAATAGGCAAAAAATAGTCCTGAAATTTAGACATAATCTGAAGGCCAGAAGTTGGATGAGCACTAAATGCACTAAAGGTTCATAGGTTCATACTAGGCTATCTGCCCTAGGGCATTTATAAGCCTAGCCAGAGTGTGTTTGGCTTTAACCACCCATTTTAAATTAATTTTGATATGCCCTT
Source organism: Protopterus annectens (assembly GCF_019279795.1). Taxonomy (NCBI): domain Eukaryota; kingdom Metazoa; phylum Chordata; order Ceratodontiformes; family Protopteridae; genus Protopterus; species Protopterus annectens. Next base: position 569,173,281 of record NC_056744.1, on the reverse strand, counting down.
TTTAGAGGTTAGTATACTGTGCCTCTGTCTAACAGTGACACAGAAGTGATACCCGGGGTAAACCTGCGATCTCCCATCCACTCATTAAGATTCCTCTTGAAGAGAGTCAATGAGGGACTCTGCCTAACCTGGACTGGGATTTTATTCCAGAGTGAAGGGAGCCTCTGGGTTATGAATCTGCCCTCCAGCATGTCCTATTTATTTCAGTGCTGAGGTTCAAGTCTCTCGAGCACGTACCTCGATGGGATTTGGACTTTCTGAGGTGCAGCATGTCCATTAATTCCGGGTTGGACGTGGCTTTATACGTCAGGCACAGATTGCCTCTGAGCAGGCGGTATGCCACCGTGTAGAGCTGGAGTTTCTTTAACCGGGCAGCATATGACATCTGTTTGAGCCCTTTGATCCTCTTGGTTAGGTACTTTTGGGGTCTTTCCAGTTGCTGCAGGTGTCTGGTAAGGTACATCCCAAAAGGGGCATTGTACTCAATTATGGGCCTGATGAGGGATGAGTAAAGAGGCACGATGACCTCCCCTGATCTAGATGTGAATCCCTTCATGATTAGGTGGGCTATATAAAATGTTTTTCTAACCACTTTGGCCACGTGGTTGTCAAATGAGAGATTGCTATCAACGTGGGTCCCCAGGTCCCTAATTACTTCTTCCGTACTTAATGGATTACCACCTATGTGGTAATTTGTGGGCACTTTGTTTTTGTCAAAGGGGATGACTATACACTTTTTGGCGTTTAGCTTGAGGCCATGGCTCTGGCACCAGTTGTCTGTTTCTATGAGGCCCTTTTGGAGGATACTTGTCGGCTGGAGAGTCTATTATGGCGCCCAGTTTGCAGTCATCTGCGAACTTGGTCAGCCACAGTCCTTCCGTGTTGGCCTGTACCGCCGAGAAATATATACCGAACAAGAGAGGTCCCAGGACTGAGCCTTGTGGGACACCACTTGTAACTGGTTTTGGAGTCTGACATGGTTCCAGCAATTCTAACCATGTGGGTTCTGTCCTTGAGCCAGTTTGCAACCCATCTAGTGACATAGGGGTTTATATTTAAACTGGTGAGCTTATCTATAATGCCAGAGTGGGGATATTGTAGCGAAGGCTTTTGCGAGGTCCAGGTAGGCTGTGTGGACCACCTTCCCCTCGTCAATGGCCTTGGTGACTGTTTCAAAGAAATCGTCCAGGTTTAAGAGGCAGGATCTGCCCTTAAAGCCAAACTGGGTAGGATCCAGTGTCTGTAGGTCCCCAATATCTTTGAGGTCCATGATGATCCTTTCCATAGCTTTGCAGACCAAGCTAGTCAGGCTTATGGGGCGATAGTTTCCAGGATCCATTGAGGCACCACCTTTCTGGAGAGGGACCATTGTTGCTGTACGCCACTCTTTGGGTACATATCCTGTAGTAAGGGTGAGACTGAACAGTAGTTTTATGTTTGGGTTTAGCTCTTCCTGGAGTTCATGTAGGACGCAGCCTGGGACACCGTCTGGTCCCATTGATGCTGGGTTTTTTGCTTTGGAGAGGGCGGCTCTTACCTGAGCATCTGAAATGTCAGGGGGGACAGCACTCTGCTGGGATAGATATTTGTCCTTTTGGTGGGGAAAAGTTTGCGCTGAACCAGTCAGCTAGGATGTTGGCAATGTCTGTGGGTTTGGTGTATTTTTTGTCATTTTGGACTAATTCTGAACATATCTGGGAAATTCCCACCCAGGTTCCTAACGTAACTAAAGAAAGCCTTGTGATTATCCTTGGTGTTCTGTGCAGTTTTTCTCTCTAGGCTGGCCTTAGACGATTTTATGAGTGCCCATAGTTTTTTGCTAATACTGATCAGAGATGCCTTCCCTTTTTGGGATTTTACTCTATCATGTAGTAGCTTCCTCCTTCTATTGTATAGTTTGTTTATGACTGGGGTCCACCAGACAGGACGTCTGCCTTTGGAGGATTGGGTCTTGGCTTTATTTGGGATTGCATGATCCATGCATTCCTGAAGGTGTTCATAGAATGCGTTTATAAAGGATTCTGCGGTTTGGGCCATATTTTCCACTGGCCCGGGGGCTTTGAAGGATTCCACCTCGGTTTTGAGGAGTATGAAATTTGCTTTAGAGAAGTTTTTCGCTGTGGTTTTCTGGGCAGGGGGTGGGGTCAGGATGTGAATATCCAGTGAGATTAGTTTATGGTCTGATCTTACCAGTGAGGGATACACTTCTGGTCTGGAGCATAGAGTCCCCATGTTGGTGATGCTCAGGTCCAGTATGTTTTCCCCTCTTGTGGGAGTGGTAACAAGTTGTTCCATAGCATTTGAGTTTATAAATTCTAGGAACCTTTGGGCTAGGGTGTTGGAGCTAGAGTAATGCACCCAGTCTATGTTTGGGTAGTTGAAGTCGCCCAATATAATGGTGTTTGGAGAGACCTTCATATTTTCCAGTATTCTCAGGAAGGCCGAGTGGGGTTCCTGGGTTTGGGATGGTGGTCTGTAGCAGGCTATAAACTGGAACGCAGTTTTACCCACTGTTGCACATGGATAGTTTCTGATGCTTCGTGCTGTGCCACCAACCCGGAGGTGTGGGTATCTTTGACGAATATTGATACTCCCCCTCCTTTTGTGGTTCGGTCCAAGTGTTGGGGCCAAAAACATGGTATGAGGTATAACCTGGTAGTGCTGGGGTGCTCTCGGGAGCCTTGAACCAGGTTTTTGTTCCTGCACAGATATCGATGTTCTCCATGCTAAGGAGAGTTTCAAGTGCGTGCATCTTGAGGTTTAGACTTCTGGCGTTGAGTAGCATTACTCTTAGTTTCTTATCCCTTGTGATACCTATGGAGGTGGGTTTGTCTTTTGAGCCTTGCCTGAAAAAGGCACTATGAGGGTAGCAAGAGCCTTTGCCAATATCCGGAAGTCCAGGGGTGACAGGTGCAAGCAGTCCCTAGCGAAGCATCGTGGCTTGTCGAGCATGTCATCCCAGGCTGACAGGCATCAGATCCCCTTTGAATGACACCAATACTTGAGCCAATTGTTGAAATTGATCATCTTGTCTTCATATTGTGGCATCATTCCTGGTGAGGGTAAGATGCTACTCAAGGTCAGGGTCATACAGGCCTGGGCTACATGCTCAGAAAGCTCCTCTGTCTCTTTTCATGTAGTCCAGGGAGGTATGTCTCTGTTCATTCACACCAGCTTGGACAATGACTGAGTCATATTTGTACTTGCCTTGGAGTGACCCGAGTGCTTGTGTTATGTGGCGGATCCTAGCGCCCGACAGGCAGCTCACCGTGACCTTCTCCTTGTTCAGCCTGGTGAGCGGGACGTCTGTGTGCCTGACGATAGTCACCTATTACAAGTCTATCAGGTGTGTTGTTTAGCCTTAAGGGCTGTGACCGTTCGGCACACTGGCTTTGTGAACTATGTGTTGCACGTGTTTTGTTTTGGGGTAGCAGTTGCTTGGGTGTCTGCTTTGGAGGTCTCTGCTGCTTAGGCAGATTTTTATTTAGAGCCTCCAAGTATATTTTTGTGTTTGGTTTGCTGTCGTGGTAGGTCTATGTGAGACTGGAATTGTAGTGAGTGTGGTTTCCTTCTCCTCCTGACTGGTTATGCCAGTACTGAGTTGAGAGCTTAGCCTCCAGTTTGGCTGTATGGTTGCATCTCTCATGTATTGGAATTTGTTGGGAGGAGGAGAGGGTTGTCTGTGTACATGAGGCAGTTGTAACATTGCCTCAAGATTCCCAGATTCACCAGCTGGACAGGAGAGGAGATTGACAACTGACCTTTGGACATGCTAGAATAGTATTGGGAATTCCTTTATAATTGAAAAAAAGGGCCAATGGGGAACAATGTACTCAAGGTGTTTGAGGGTGTAGTGCTTTTAATTTTTTAGTGCTGACTTATAAAAGATTTTTTTTTCTGGAAACTTTCCACTGGATTCCTAATGATTCAGTAGGGTTCTTGTTTTCAGATAAATGGATCATTTTGTTGTAGTAATTGTAGTGCACCATTACTTGGAAAGGCTCTGTTTGAAATATTACATAAATATTCTAAACCATATGTCCTGGATTCTTGCTGCATATTTTGAATGTAGTTTTCTTTTGTCCAAAATACTTAATACTGGACACTGTTGCAGGGATTTGACACTGTCTTGTTTGCAGTTTGCTTCTACTGCAACAGAAGTCGGTTAGTGTGGAATTGTCTTTTTCTGAATGTGTTTAGCATGCACTTTATTTTTTTGTTACAGACCCCCGGACATACAGTTACCCACTGATGAAGTCCCCCTTCCCAATGACTGCAATTCTTTTGGGATACGTCTATTTTGTTCTCTCCCTGGGACCTCGGATAATGGCCAGTAGGAAGCCTTTTGACCTCAAGCCAGTTATGGTGGTTTACAATTTTGCGCTGGTTGCACTTTCCATATTCATCGTATATGAGGTAAGGATAAAATGTTTGTATTGTAAATTCTGATATTGCTTTGTCTGGTATTACTTGTACATTCATTTTACATTCTTCCAGAACCTGCTTCATCCCATTTAGAATCATGAGAAAACCAGAGCCTGTTCTGTCATGCAGTGCAGCAAAGGCAGAAAACTAGTCCTAAGCATGATGCTAGTCTTCACGAGGTGTATGAATACATTTTCTCAGACGCAGCAAACACACTCATGGGCAATTCAGAAGCTTGCCTTTTAACATATGTATTTGGTATGTGGGAAGAAAGCAAAACACCCAGATGAGATCCCACAGACAGAAGGGGGATAGGATTTAACCCAGCAAATTACTGAACATGCAGCCCATGGTATTTTCTTTGACTTTAAGGAGTGAGAAGTAGATAAATCTGTTTGTCATACTGTCTGATATGTGCTAGGTGTGATGACTATCCTAATGTAGAGTCATTAGCAGCAAAAAGCTTTTTTGGTGCTAGATATTGAATGTGTACTGGAGAAGGGTCCCTGAGGCACTGACTTTGAAGATGCAAAAGTTGGCTATTTAGTTGAATGTTGGTTGCACTCACTGCAGTCATTAATATTTCCTTGTAATAAGTACTTGGAGTGTGATTTAGCAGCTTCAGGGCATATCAGTATTTATTAGGTGACATGCTTTGGTGAAACTCTTTGACACTAGTGAGACATTTCTGCATTGGCTTGCATACACCATGTTCCTGCAGTCTTTCAGCTCTTTTGCTGGTGGAGTATGTACTGCATCAGAAGAAAATAGTTTAACCAGTACTTTGTCTATATGCGCAGAGGGACTGGTCTACATAACCATTTCAGATATGATCTGTGCTAGAGGTAATTCCAGATAGTTTACACAGAACATTTACATTACAAATTTGCATTGTTACACCAGTCAGATTTTCATACATTTGCATTAAAGGTATATTCTTATAGTACTCAATTTGCATTGAAATTTATATGCATGTGATGTCTGTTTTTCACAATGAACAGTTACAAAGGTTTCCTAGCACAATGGGATTTATGAAGACTCAGCTGCCCCTTATATTTAGCACTGTCTGACTCTAGTCCTTCCTATACTGGTATACTCTAGATTAGCAGAATTATGCATAGCTACTGTGAGGAGCCTAATCAGATTGTAGACTCTCTGACATCTTGATTTTTGGTAGGGGTATGAAGTTCCTTGGGTATTGATGTTTAAAGCATATGTACAGGTTGTACTTAGACTGCACTGTAAGTGCTTCAGCTGTCACTGCTGTAAGTACATTTGTATTCACCAGATGCAGTTTGAGCCTTTCCGTGAAAGCAATGTAGTCAGTATGTTTGGTATCATGTAGTTGGGTATTCCATGCCGTGTAGGTACAGTTTAATAAAGGCCTTCTCCGTACATAATGGTTAAATATGGGTACATGTGGTTCCAGATCTTTATTGTAAGTATCAGATTATAGATCATATATTTTCATGCTAAGAAATGTATGCCAAAAAAGTTTTATGAACAAAAGAGATTGACATATCGCATGGGTAATACAGCAACTGAATGAGAATTCTGGTGTCCTGCAAGTAAAAAAAAAATCCTTGATGTGTATGTTCAGTGGTTAAGGATACCAGTAGCTGCTTCATAAACATGTATTCAGTGTTTAAGTATATTTGCAGCTGTTTTGAGGATCACTTGTTTCATCATAAATCAACTGAATTAATTAATGGCCACAGTAATGTATTTCCATTTGCTGACTGTCAGTCACAACCACACACACCATACCTTTTTTTGCTGTAGTGGTAATAGTAAAATATTTCAGTTTCAAGCTGTTGGTGTTCTACGCTGACATCTTCCTACTCTTGATTGTTCTAATGACCGCAGTGATGCATTCAGTATGCTGTTGTCATTCACAGTCACCCCATCACTATCAGTGTAATATTAAAAAGCATTTTGTTTGTTGCAAAAAGCAATTCTGGAGCATTTCTCCCCGGGCCTCCACTGAAAACAGGATCTGTGGAACCTATTGGGACTTTCCCGGTCAACAAATGTTATAAAAAAAAAAAAAAAATGAATCCGTGTCATGGGCAGTATATTGTGACTGCTACCCAGAGATGTATTTGGTGTCCTGTAAGTAAAAACAAAGTACTTGCAAGAGAACCTGCACCTGTGTGACCCACCTTTGTGATCACAAGGAAAATTAAAGAAATAATGGCCAGTGTGATGCATTTCAACATGCCACTATCATTCACAGCTACACACCCTATCCATAATCACTGTAATCATGTGTTTTTATATATGTATATATTGTGTGTATGTATTTTTTTATATATAATGTGTGTGTGTGTATGTAAATCTACACACGTACTATAATAAATATATTATCGAGAGATGTGTGTGTGCATGTGTGGGAGGAATTGAAAATCACTGAATACCCCGTTGGTTAGTATCTGATGTTCGTGTTTCACTGTTGCAGTCATTACACTTGGGTTATCCTGCTGGCAGGCTACCTGCAGTCGGCCTGAATTCCAAAGTCTTGGTCCGGCGTCAATTGCTGCCGCCTCTTCCCTGACGTCAGTGCACCGGTGGTATAAAAGATGCAGCAGACATCATTTTCTTCAGTTTTACTTGCTGCGCAGTGCCCGAAGCAAAAGCAGTTCGCAAGTGCCAGTCGGCCGACTCCTGAGAGTTTCGAAATCGAATTTCAGATCTGAAGTCTTCATTAAAGCTAAGTACCCCATTGGGGAAACTTTTTTTCTTGCTACAGACAGATGTCAGAAAAAGTTAACAATTGTATTTCTTGTGCGAAGCAAATACCTCATAAGGATTTTCACTCTTACTGTATTCCTTGCCTAGGCCCTGACCACAGCATTGCTTGTCGGTTTTGTGCTAGATTTAACCAATGCACTATTAAGCGTCGGTATGATTTTGCCTTTCATTACTTCTGCCAAAGATTCAATTATACAGTACCGTCGGAATAGCCAACAACCGGAGTTTATAAAAAAAACGCAAGGATAAAGACAAGGACAGGCATCTGAGGTCCAGAACCAACGATGAGGCTTCTCAGTGAGGCGCTTTCGCAGCCCCTGACACCCGCTACCTCAGAGCCACAGGCCGCTTCCGACTCCCACGTGGAGCCGACTGGGCCTCTGGAAACTCAAGGTATTGGATCCTCGGAAACTATTCCCTCAGATGGGTCTGGAGCCGCTGTGCAGGCATCGGCTTCTGAGGGTGTTTTCAGACCTACAGAGTTGCATGTAAAGCCATCTTCAGCTTCAAAGCCAAAGACTAAAGCAGCTCTAAAGACAAAGAAATAAGTATAGCATTCTCCAGGCAGGATTCCATGCCTAAAAGACAGATGCTCAAAATGGCCGAATACCTTATTACTTTGATCAGGGGTTCCCATCCTCCTCCTGATAAGAGGCCTAGGCAAGAGACAGAGTATGAATCTTCAGATCAGGTTTCCATTTCCTCCGATTCCTCCTCTGATCAGGAATGCTCTTTCTCTTCCTCCCTATGAGGATTCTGATGCTGAAGAATCTATTACTTTAGCTTCTTCTCCTGAAGATTACTCCTTTGGGGAAACCCTGCATATACCATAAGAGAGCACTTTCATTGGGAGAGACAGGATTATTCAGAATCTTAAGAAAAGGCTCAGCTATTTTCTTTTACTTCCTCAGCATAGGCCCCTTGCTAATCCCCCTGTTCTGGACATTGTAGATGATTTTTCAGAGTCCGGCCTGTCTCCAGACTCTCTACCTCCTGCACTGATTAAGCCAGACAGATACTACAGGGTCCCAGATTCCCATACATTTCTATATAAAAACCCTGCTGCTGACCCAGAAACCATATCCCAGGGTCCTAAGGCAGTCCAACCCTGTTCTCTCTGATAGAGATTCAAGGGCACTGGACAGATGGGGGAAAAAGTTTACACTTCTGCTACTTTGGCTGTAAGGGCTTTAAATTGTCAATTTCATATGCTTAAATATCAGCAATAGTTAATGCCACTATTAAAACAGAAAATGTTGACTAACTCTGAATGTCCAGAAAACAAGGAAATGCAGGATTTATTGAATGCAGCTGGACAAGTGGGAAAACATACTTTGCAATGTGGTTTTGATTCTTTGGAGGCCTCTTGTAGGGCCGCTGTAACGGGTTCTGTGATTAGGAGGCATGCTTAGTTAAAGGAACAGAATCTGCCTGATCATGTTAAAGCAAAATTATTAGATGCTCCATTACAGCATGATACTTCGTTTGGTGTTAAGGCAGAAGAGGAGTTGAAGAAAATGGAGGATAAAGTGAAATCTATGCAGACAGTTAAGGATTTCTTAAGGTACAGCCACCCAGATTTAGCAGGAACTGGCCTTCAAAAAATTGGTCCTTTCCACTGTCAAGACAGGACACAGAGGCAGGTACAGACGCCTTAGAGAGGCAGATCCCAGCCCCAAGGCTCATACAGGCTTAAGCAATGGGATGCTTCTACCTCCAAAAGCGGAGAAGACAAATCTCAACCTTATAGGAAACAGTCCCAATGACTTTCCTCTACCAGTGCCAACCATTTGCCTTTTGGAGGCTCCCTTAGGGGGAAAACTAGCACATTTTTCACAAAACTGGCACATGATCACCCAGGACAAATGGGTCTTGATTATAGTGTCTCAGGGTTACAGGTTCCACTTTCACACCCTGCCAAAGGCAAAAGGCATGCCAGACCTGCCACACAATCAATGGGCAGAGGCACAAAAGCAAGTTTCATCCCTCATGGACGTGAGGGCCATTCAGTGAGTACCACTACAGGAGCAGGGACAAGGATTTTACTCACGACTTTACTTGGTACCCAGAAAGGACAAAGCCTGGAGACCAATACTGGACCTGTCTATTCTAAACACTTTTCTGGATGTTCCAAAATTCAAAATGTTGACTGCAGCAGCTTCTGCCCATGCTGGGCAAGAAGGCTTGGCTTGTAACTTTGGACCTAAAAGTGGCATACCTGCATGTCCCAGTCAGACAATCTTGCAGAAGATGCCTCAGATTCATAGCTGGCTCAATGCACTACCAATTCTCTGCACTGCCCTTTGGCTTATCTACTGCCCCCAGGATCTTCACAAAATGTGTGGCACCAGTAATTGCTTTTTGCAGACAGAGGAATTCAAATATATCCCTACTTGGACTGCCTTATTCAAGCAGAGAACAAAGACATTGTACTAAAGCATCTGGCATTTGCAAAACGATTGCTAATTTGCCTAGGGTACACAGTAAACAAAAAGAAATCAAAACTAGTACCCTCTCGGGAGATATTCCTGGGTGCAAGCTTAAATACAACTGCCCAGATGGCTTATCTCACGCCAGACAAACAAAGGCAACTGACTTACTTCGAAATGTTGGCAACAAAAACCCAGATGTTAAGTTGTCTATCTCGCCTTCATTCTTGCTGGATGGGTTCGGAGCCGATCCTCTGCTCCGACTCGGCCACTCTAAAAGCTCGAGAGTTAGTTCCACCGGCTCGAGGCTCCCCTTATATCCCACAATGCTAGGCGATAATACCTCAGATCTCGTTTGCCGCTACAGTGATCGAGGTGTGTTGTTCCAACCGGCTTCAGGTTAGTTAGTTTAGAGCAATCTAAAACTTAGTTGTACCCCCTTTAATTTACTCTTTATTCATACTTTTCAAAGTTAAATAGTTTTTTATCTATTCCCTCCAGTTTCTCCACCCCTTTTACCTCAAGAACTTAGGAGTTCTTTCCTTAGGCCTTCGGGCCCTCCCATTCCCTCTTTACTACTTAAGTGTATGTGTGTTGTTTTGTAGGGATCAAAATATATAGAAATTTAAAACTAAATTTATTAGTTTAATTTAATTTTTATATTGGATAGTGTAATTGGTGTGTTTGTGTGTGTGGTGATTACACTTGTATCTTGGCAATGTCTAAGGATTCAAAGGTCTCCGGCTTTAAGAAGTGTGACTTGTGCTGTCAGAAGATGTCTGACAGACGGTCACACTTCTTGCGTGTACTGCCTGGGACCTTTGCACCTGCAGGACTCTTGTGCTGTTTGCCATGGCTTCAGCCCTAGAGTCATGCAGGAAAGGAAAAATAAGCTCATCTTACGAGGCTTATTGAAACCTGAGGGTCCCCCGACTCTATCTTCGGGCAAACCCTCCAAGCCTACTAGGTCGTCGGCTCCAGCTTCTGAGTCGACACCTAGAGCTTCGAAGTCTGCTACAGCATCGGCTCCGGCTGGAGCCGATGAGGCTCGAACACTTACCTCTTCTGTTTCCTCGGCTCCGGCCGGAGCCCAGGTATTAGAAATCACTGAGTCGGCTCCGATAAGATTATCGGAACCGACAACTAGAAAGAGGTCTAGGTCAGTCTCTAGGCTCCGTTCATTCGGCTCCAGCATCTCCCTTGCTGTCTGAACAGAGCCATAGGTCTCACTCCTCTAGGTCGTCGAGACTTTCAGATCATGACCTTCAGAGGGTGGTGAGTCGACTTCTTAAGTCCGAGGCACTGGCCCAAATGCTTCAGAGCCCGACTCATCAGTCGATGCTTAACCCTATAACTCAAAATGTTCCTCCTCCGACTCCTTTGAGTTCGGAGCCGGGGCGTTTCGGACCCGAGACTGTGGCAGCGTCGGAGCCGATACAATTGTCTTCGGCGCCGTCGTCTGCTCCGATTTCTTCCTTGGAGGAATCTCTGCGCCGGACTTCCCTCATCGGCTCCGAGGGGGTGAGTGGCATCGGACCCTTGTCCGACCCCGCTCTCCCTCTCGGTGCTTCGGCGTTGGTAAGTTCGGCTCAGACATCGACCTTGGAGCCATCACTGTCGGTGCCGAGGGAGGTTTTCAGCTTTTCGGAGCGGAAACCTTTGGCTCTGCCTGATAGGGGTGCTTTCGAGGTCATGCAGAGTGTGTTGTAACCTAGTTCAACTCCACAGTCTGTTCCGTCCGCCCCTCCCTCCTCGGTGCCTCAGGTAATTTCTACTCACTCCCTCATCCCGGATCGCAGAGAGCCATCTCCTCAAGAGTCCCCTGTGGGGATCTCCTCCTCTTCCGAGGCCTCTCCTGAATTGGCAGGAGAGCCCCCTAGGAAGAGAAAGTGCAAGAGGAAGCACATAGACTCACCTGAGTCTGTCACCTCTGACACGGATTTAGAGGATTCTGAAGGTTCCCCCTGTTCCCCCTCTGAAGATGTCTCCTTTGCAGACATCCTGGAGATCTTAAAACAGAGGGGGAATTGGCCAGCCCTCAACCCTTCAGAGGATGAATCTGTGCATCTTGAGGCGTTCGGCTCTCGCCCTTCCACCTCCTGGGTGTCCACCCCCTTTGCCCCCCTCATGCAGGTGGTAGCAAAAATGGCCTGGACAGCTCCTGACTCTGTGGACCCCACCCCCAGGAGACCTTCAAAGTTTATTACGGCACCAGCAGACAAACAATTTTTGACTAAAGGAGTTTCTGTGGATGCTATGGTGGTGGCTGCTGCCACCAAGAAGGAACTAGCTGATCCTTCAGTGCCTGTCCATCCTCCTAACAAGGAATCTAGGTCTATGGATAGGTACGGGAAGCGGATGTTTTCGTCAGCGACCTTTTCTAAGCGTTCGCTGAACTATCTGTCATTTCACTCGTCTTCAGAGAAACTTGATCAAGGAAGCGAGTGAGATGTTAAAGGATCCAACAGCTGCGGGTTTTCAGGATAAGATGAACGCTCAGCTGGCTACCCTCAATTCGATAGCTAACTCCTCCATGCGCCTCCTTTCATATGCGGCTGATGGAGCGAGCAGAGCCGCAGGTACAGGCGTGGCCTTACGTCGACATGCCTGGATGCGGCTATGCAATTTTGCGGACCCTTTCAAGACGTCTTTCACTAACTCCCCGTTTGATGGATCGTCTCTTTTTGGTCCACAAGTGAAAGAAACCCTGACAAGGTGCGAGACTGATGGCAAAACTCTTTCTGCCGTCGGAGTCCGTTTTTCTACTCCTTCTAGGCCTTACCCCAAAGGCCAGAAGGGTGGAAAGATGTGGTTCTGCAAGCAATCTCAAGGAACTTTGCCTGACGCACAGAGTCTGTTCCCCTCTAGAGGCAGAGGGGGGAACAATAATGGTAGATGCCGCCCTAGAGGCAGGGGGGGTCCGCAGAACCAGGGCAATCGAGAAACCTTTTCCGACAAGCCCTTTCAACATCCCTGAGGTGTTGCCCGTCTGTCCACCTTCGGAGGCAGTCGGGGGAAGATTATCACTGTACCCAGAAGCCTGGTGATCCATAACAAGTGGGTACAGTCTATCATTTCCGAAGGCTATTCCATCCCTTTCTTTCGCATTCCAAAACAGTCAAAGTCCCTACCAAATGTTCCACCCGCTCAAAGGAAGCAAGCAGTGTTAGAAATTTCAAAGTTGCTTGCAAAAAGAGCCATTCAACCAGTTCCAGCAGACCAGCAAGGATCCGGAATCTACTCCAAATTCTTTTTGGTTCCAAAGAAAACAGGGGACTGGAGACCAATTTTGGATCTCAGCAACTTGAACAAGTCTGTCAAGAAAACAAAGTTCCGGATGGTCACGCTGCAGTCCATCCTACCCCTATTGGGAAAGGACAACTGGATGTGCTCTATAGACCTCCAGGATGCGTGCTATCACATAAAAATGAACAGACGCTCCAGGAGATTTCTCCGCTTCAGGTTGGGAACCAGTCATTTTCAATTCAGAGCCCTGCCCTTTGGACTCGCCACAGCCCCCCGGGTGTTTACCAAATGCATGGCAGTGGTCGCCTCTCATCTGAGACATCAGGGATTCCAGGTGTTTCCATACTTAGACGACTGGCTCCTTACAGCCCCCACCAAGCATCTTCTACTACTTGCCAGAGACTACACCTTTCGCACATGTCGAAAGCTAGGTATCTCAATAAATTGCGAAAAGTCTGTTTTGTCGCCTTGTCATGCTATTACCTTCATAGGCGCAAATCTAGACACAGTCAGCATGTCAGCCAGACTCACAGACCAGAGGATAGCAGACATACACAGACAAGTCTCTCTTCTCCTCCACAGCAACAAAATCAGAGCCCGTCTGGTCCTGAAAGTTCTAGGGATCATGGCAGCTGCTATCCCTCTTCTTCTATTAGCCAGATTTCACATGAGAATCTTACAATGGATGCTCTTCACACAATGGTCATACCAACAACTTCCGATTGTCCCACACCATTGTGATAACTCAAGCATGCAGGAATCACCTCTTGGTGGATTACATCCCCCCAGCTCTTCTTAGGAAGACCCTTTGTTCCTCCCCCTCCGGTTGCTACTCTGACAACGGGCGCCTCCCTGATCGGGTTGGGGGGGGTATTATCAGGGCCGGACGGTCCAGGGCATATGGCAACCTTACGAATGCCACTTGCATATAAATGTTCTAGAGATGAGAGCAGTGCTTTTAGCGTTGCAGGCCCTTCACGACTCTTCCGACAGGAACGATAGCAATTCAGACAGACAATATGTCTGTAGTGTGGTACATCAACAAACAAGGCGGAACCAGATCCTACCCCCTATGTCGAGAGGCACTCAGACTGTAGCAATGGGCGATTTCTTCTCAGCGGTTTCTGATAGCAACGCACATTCCCGGGAAGTCCAATGTCATTGCGGACAGATTGAGCAGAGCTATTCTCATGCCTCACGAGTGGTCTCTGAAAAATTCAGTGTTGGAGAAAGTTTTTCTAAAGTGGGGCCAGCCTTGCTGCGACCTTTTTGCTACTCCCCAAAACAGCAAGTGCAAAAATTTTTTCACACTTTCCCCAACCAGGCCATCCCAGCAGAGACGCTCTAGTCCAAGATTGGCCCCGGGGACTTCTGTATGCCTTTCCTCCCTTCCCACTGATTTCTTAATTGATACAGAAAGCCATCGCTCAGAAAGCTTCCATGATCCTCATTGCTCCATACTGGCCTCGACAGGTTTGGTTCCCTTTTCTACACCGTTTTCTGCTGGAGCAACCCTGGCATCTGCACCCAGTTCCAGATCTTTTGATCCATCAGTCGGGTCAGTTACATCGCTCCCTCCCCTCTCTGAACCTCCCTGCATGGTTCCTCCAATTCCAACCTTAGCCAGGCTTCCTCTAATATCTCACTCAGTTCGAGATATTTTAATAGCTTCCCATAAAACCTCCACTCGGAAGATTTATCTTAGTAAGTGGAAACGTTTTTCCTTTTGGGCGCAGGGAAAGAACATTGACCCTTTCACTGCTTCTATTCAATCGGTCCTTGATTTCTTGGCCGAACTTTTCCATTCAGGTTCATCTCTTTCTACTCTTAAAGTCCAATTGGCAGCTATATCTAACTTTCATGTTGGAATCTCTGACTCTGCCATCATGTCTCACAAACTTTGCAAAGCCTTTTTGAAGGGAGTTTTTCTACTCAAGCCTCCTATTAGAAATCCTCCTCCTTCTTGGGACCTTAACTTGGTTCTGACATCTTTGATTCTTCCCCCTTTTGAACCTGCGGCTTCGTGTTCGATGAAATTGCTATCCTGGAAAACACTCTTTTTGGTAGCCATTACTTCGGCTAGAAGAGTCTCTGAACTTCATGCACTCTGTAGTCGATCCCCTTATCTTTTATTTCATAAGGATAGGGTATCCTTACGTACCAACCCATCCTTCTTACCCAAAGTAGCCTCTCCGGCAAACCTAAATCAAAACATTGACCTTCCTGTGTTTTTTCCTAACTATTCTGATAGGTCAGAACAAAAATTACATTGGCTAGATGTTCATCGACAATTAAGGTATTACTTAGACAGGACCAAACAAATCAGAAAGTCTGACCAACTGTTTGTTTCTTATGCAGAAGGCAGAAAGGGCCTTCCAGTTTCGAAAGTATCTCTCTCCAGATGGCTTGCATCTTTGATTTCCTTTGTTTGAGATCAGGCATCAAAAGTTACCAAACAAACCTAAGGCTCATTCAACTAGAGCTTTGGCTACTTCCATAGCTTTCCAAGACAGGCTGCCTATTGATACGATTTGTGCTGCAGCTACTTGGGCTACTCCTCATACTTTCATTTCTCACTATAAGTTGGATTTAGCTTCTAGACGCAGAGCCAACTTTGGTTCCACTGTACTCAAGAGTCTGTTCCGATAGGCCACCCGGGACAAGGTGCTAGGGACGCGGTCCCATCCAGCAAGAATGAAGGCGAGAGACAACTTAACATATAGAAGTTATGTACCTACCATAACGTTCCATGTTAGTTGTCTTCTTCTCGCCTTCTTTCTTGCGTCCCACCCTCCTTCCCCCTAGCCTGGATAGACCTAGAGGAGTTTGATTGTGACCTTTTCTTCTTACCACCTTTGTGTTTTTATGTATACTCTGTGATATGTATATATTCACTCATCAGGTTTCAGGTCACCTTCTTTCTGTCACTTTATAGAGGTGGTTTTTCCCCTTTCCAGTGTATCTGTTTTTTTTCCTGGCTGGGCCTAGCTTACAAACGAGATCGGAGGTATTATCGCCTAGCATTGTGGGATATAAGGGGAGCCTCGAGCCGGTGGAACTAACTCTCGAGCTTTTAGAGTGGCCAACTCGGAGCAGAGGATTGGCTCCGAACCCATCCAGCAAGAAAGAAGGCGAGAAGAAGACAACTAACATGGAACGTTATGGTAGGTACATAACCTATTTATCTGCAAGAAAAATTCTGCAGGCTTTGGGCTTCATGGCATCCTGCATTCTGTTAATTCCATATGCAAGACTGCATATGAGGAAACTACAGTGGTATCTAAAAAGTGTTTGGACTCAGCATTGCCACAGTCTGGAAAAACTAAATTACCCTCCTTCCCTGCCTGCAACAGGAGTTTCGATGGTGGGCACAGGCCTGTCACCGCAACAAGGGACAGCCTTTCACTTTACCCACTGCCAGGCAGACAATAACAGATGCATCAGATTATGCTTGGGGGGGCCCCACATGGCAGGAAAATGTATTCAGGGCACATGGCCCACAGGCCAAATGCGTCTTCATATCAATCTAAAAGAAATGCTGGCTGTCCAGAATGCCCTGACAGCTTTCAAGGATCTGCTTCATCCAGGACAACTGCTGATAGACGGACAATACTACAGTCATGTGGTTTGGTTTATAAACAAGCAGGGAGGCATGCATTCCTACCCTCTCTGCAGACAAGCCATGACTTTGTGGAACACAGCATTGACTTATCAAGTACACCTGCAAGCACAATTCCTGCCAGGAAAGACAAATACTCTGGCAGACGAACGAAGCAGAAACCTCATGGATCCTCACGAGTGGAAACTAGATCCACAAATCTTCAGCATAATAACAAGGAAATGGGGATGCCCAGGCATAGATCTATTTGCCTCCCCTCACAACTACCAACTACAGAGATTTTGCGCAAGGACTTATCACAAGCTAGCGTGGAAAGTGGATGCTCTCTCATTCAGCTGGAAAAACCTTAGTGTATGCCTTTCCTCCACTACTTCTCCTCCCCAAGGTACTCCTAAAGGTCAGACAAGAGAAGCCAACAATGATCCTGATTGCCCCAGACTGGCCATGCCAGCACTGGTACCCAATCCTAAAAGAGCTTGTCTCAAGGCCCAGCCTGGACATTGCCTCAAATTCCTCATTTACTGACCCAACAAAGCAATTGGATACTGCACAGCCAACTCAGTACCTTAAATCTGGCTGTATGGTGGATAATGTAACCATTCAGAACACACCTCTCTCCAAAGCAGTTATGGGTGTTATTCTGGAGGCCAGGAGGCCCAGCAGCAGAAAATCATATGCAGAAAAGTGGAAGAGATTCTGTGCTTGGAACCAGGCACAAGGAATTGACATGCTTGTACCAAATATTCCTCAGATTTTACAGTACCTAACTGAGATGGTGGACAAAGGCCTATCCTTTTCATCAATTGAGATCCATGCCTCTGCCATTTCAGCTCATTACAATACGGACCCACATATTTTTTCACATCCACTACTAAGGCAGTACCTCAGAGGGGCCACAAACACAAGACCCCCAGGAAGAGCACCAATACCTGCATGGGACCTCAATTTTGTCTTGGAAAAACTCACGCTGCCTCCTTTTGAGCCAACCAATACAGCTGAAATAAAATTCTTATGGAAAACAGCTCTGCTCTTAGCAATAACTTCAGCAAGAAGAGTCTGAGTTACAGGCACTAATGGCGGTTGAACCTTTCATAATTTTCCATCCGGACAGGGTTTCTCTGAGGACAAACCCAACATTTATGCCTAAAGTTGTGTCCAGTGTGGCTCTTAATCAAACAATTCATTTGCCTACCTTTTATCCAAACCCACAGAATAAGGGGGAGAGACTTCTACATTCTTTGGACATACGCAGACAGCTACGCTTCTCCTTGGACAAAACTAAAGCTTTCAGAACGTCTGAGCAATTCTTAGTGGCATATGCTGCAGGATTTCAAGGAAAAGCTATTTCAAAGCAGACTATTTCCAAATGGATAGCCCACTGCATTCGTTTCTGCTATTCTCAACATGGCAAATCAGTGCATAAGGGCATCAGGCCACACTCTACCAGAGCAGCAGCTTTCCTCAGAGGAGTACCAACCAAGGACATTTTGGAGGCTGCAACATGGACTTCAGTGCACACTTTTACAAAACACTACCACTTACCTCTTTACTCTAAACCCAGAGCAGGCTTCGCCACTGCAGTTCTGCAGGGCCTCATAGCCTCTCCTGATTCTATTTAGGCCCAACCACCCAACCTCAGCTTTGGGATTCAATCCAATTGTAATGACTGCAACAGTGTAACATGATGAACATGGTACAGCTGTGTACCTACCATAAATGTAGATGTTAGTGTATTCACTGTTGCAGTCCAGGTTACCCACCCACCATCCCCCTTTCTTTGCTGGGACATATCTGTACTTCTCTATTCTATACAACCTATGTGATGTATTTGCTTGTAGATGAAGATTTTGTTTTATTTTAGTGCATGCTCTTTTATTGGCATAATTTCTTAGCCTACCCTTCTGGGGGCACCTGACATCTGGGGTAAGAAAAACTGAAGAAAATGGCATTTGCTGCATCTTTTATACCCTTGGAGCACTGACGTCGAAGAGGCGACAGCAACCGACGCTGGACCAAGACTTTGGAATTCAGGCCGACTCTGGGTAGTCTGCCAGCAGGATAACCCAAGTGTAATAACTGCAACAGTGAATACACTCGAACATCTACATTTATGTTAAGTACACAACTGTACTTTTGACTGCACAGATGGTTGACAGTTGTGCAAGATCGTTTAGTGCTCTGGTTTGGGAAATAAGCCCTTTCCCCATCATTGCTTAATCTTTGAGTTACTATATGCATTATTAATAGATGTGTGTGCATGTGTACATTTTGATATATGTATATATGAAAAAAATGCTCATCTCTTATAGTAACTGAACATGGATTGGTTAACCATGCACTTTTACTTTTTGAAGAAGTTAAAGGATTAAATGAGTATGTTCATTCATTTCCTATCTTAATCCCAATACCAGTTCTGATTTGGTTACTTACAAATGAAAGAATGAAGCAATGAATGAAAGCCTTAACTGTATCGCATTGCAAGGATCATCAGTATTAGCAGCTCAACTTGTGTAAAAGTCATCACGTTTTAATGAGGTTTTGATCATAAAATTGCCCATGACTTGTCTGCCTGTTGACGTAGAGGCTTACACATAAGACACTGGTGCAAAATCAGTTGGTAATCTGGGGGGTGGGGGAATTAAGAAATGGGCTTGACCGTCTGAGTTCATTAGGAAAGTATGTGCATTTTTGTGCATTTGTGTCGCCAAGCCAAGCTGTAAGAGCAAGGGAGCACCATTTGTGTGTCTCTGTATCACAGGAAGTTACTAGGCTATTGGCCCTGAGGCCCTTACAAGCCTAGCCAAGAATTTAGCCCATGTTCTGACAAGTCAGCACCCGATGCCCCTGTCCAGCATGGACACAGGTGGAATCCAAGGGGTGTATTTTCTTTTCCCATCCAGTTATCCAGGTTGTGCTTAAAAAGGGTTAATGAGGTACTGCCAACAAGTCCTGTTGATGTCACAGACCAGTTGGAGGTCACAAGTGCGGATTACTCGAGTGGAGCTTGACTTGTGGATATGCAGCAGTCCCATCAAGGTGGGGTCTGAGATTGCTTTGTATGCCAGACAGAGATCACCTCTGAGGAGCCTGTATGAGATGGAGTAGAGTGACAGGGCTGTAAGCCTATCTGTGTAGGGTAGATCGAGGCCCTGGATCCTCCTAGTGAGGAACCTCTGTGGTCTCTCCAGCTGCTGCATGTGCTTTGTGAGATGCATACCCAAAGGGGCATTTTACTCAATAATGGGCCTTATAAGGGAAGAATACAGGCATGTTATGACGTCCTTGTCCATGGATGAGATACCCTTACTAATGATGTGAGCCATGTAGAAAGCTTTCCGTACAATGGAGGCGGTGTGATGGCCAAAAGTCAGTTTACTATCAACCTGGGTGCCCAAGTCCCTCATGACTGATTGTCTGCTTAGGACCTTGCTATTAATGTGATAATTTGTGGGGATGTCACTCTTCCCAAAGGAAATGATGCATTTTTTTGGCATTCAGTTTGAGACCATGTTTCTGGCACCAGTCATTTGTTTGGGCGAGACCCTCTTGAAGGATGTCCACATCACTAGGGGAATTGATGACCGCACCCAGCTTGCACTCCTCTGCAGACTTGGTCAGCCATAGCCCACTGATTTTGGCCTGCACCTCAGAAAAGTATATACCAAACAAGAGGCCCCAAGACTGATCCCTGGGGTATACTGCTCACTAAAGGTCTACTGTTTGAGATGGTTTCCCTGTATTTTGACTAGGTGAGTTCTATTTGAGCCACTTTGCTACCCATGTGTTAACATATAGATTGGTTTCTAGTTGAGAGAGTTTATCTGTTATTCCTGAGTGGGGAATAGTATTGAATGCTTTGGCCAGGTCATAGGCGGTTTACACCACTTTCCCCTCATCCATGGCTTTGGTGACTGTCTCAAAGAAGTTGACCAAATGTAACCGGTATGAGCTCCCCTTGACAAAAACAAACTGTGTAAGATAGAGTGTTTGGAGTTTGCTAATGTCCTTGTTAATGAGGTCCATGATAGTTGTTTCCATGGCCTTGCAGATCAGGCTAGTTAGGCTGATGGGTCTTTAATTTCCTGGATCGGTGGACGCTCCACCTTTGTGCAAAGGGATGACACTGGCTGTCCTCCACTAGGCTGGGATGAAGCAGTTACTCAAGCTTTGGTTGAAAAGGATGCCTAATGGTGCTGCAGGTTCCTGCCAGAGTTCATGTAGGTTGCAGCTTGGGGTGTTGGGTCTCATGGAAGCTGTACTTTTTGCCTTTGAGAGGTTAATGATGACTTGCTCCCAGGAGATGAGGAGAGGGGGGAAGGTCCTGGGGATGGCCTCATTTACTGAATGGGGGGACAAGAGGGGTGAAGTGAGCCTGTCTGACATCAGGTTGGCTACATGTGTGGCATTTATGTATGTGGTGTCCTTGACCACCAATTCTGAGCAGATTTGATTGCTTCCGTTGAGACTGCAGACGTGTGCACACCGGAGGGTGGACATCAATGTGATATGGGCATGATTGGTCATGAGTGGGTGTATGTTGCTGCATGCACCTCCTCTTGAAGTTTAGTGCACAGAAAACAATGTAGTACATTTAGGAGCAGCTGTCACTGGTTGGAATGCCTGCCACCCCCCCCGACCCCCCCAACAGTAATGGTTAGCATGCTCTACCAGCTGTAGGTGAAGTCGTCAATCCCAGTCTGTTGCTAGGGTTGGAAAAGCAGTGATCCCTGCAGAAGGTCATCTGTGGAGGGGCCAAAACAGAGCATGTCTTATCCACAAGATGTACCTGTGAGTGAGCATAAACAGTATCTTATAGGCTGAGATTAAGTAGCTGTGAGGCCTTAGAGTGGATTACCTTGTTTGTTTGTGCTAAAGTACCACAGTCAAGTGATCCTAGAACAGACTGAAAAGTTGAGCTGCAGTCCTGTAGTTATGGTTTGATTCCCTTAGCCTCCATTTACCTGCAGTGAGACTGTGAGCAAAGTTACTCACAGGCAGTGCTCCCAGAGGTTTTGTTTCATATTTATTTTTGCAGAATCTTGGACAGAATATAACTTTTTATAAGATGCTTTTGTGAAGGCAATTACACTGCTTATAATACTGCAGCTTTTTAAAGTGCTGCTTTTAGTGCATTGTACTCACTTGCAGTCTAAGATGTAAGAAAATCACATGTGCTGTTCAGTGTAATTGGTCAGTTACTGTAAATACTTTTTTTCTGCTGTTTTTTCAGTTCCTTATGGCAGGATGGTTAACTGGTTATACGTGGAGGTGTGATCCTGTGGATTATTCTAACAGTCCTCAAGCCCTCCGGGTAAGTAGACTTTTGTTTCCCACATGCTTGTGAGAACGGTACACTACAATCTGTTTTTAGCAAGCCTACCTGCATGATCATAACAGACTTCCCTTGCAGTTTTACATCTGACATAGACCTCCTCTGTTCCACATATAAACACACTACTTTTAAAGATTTAAACGTAATTGGTGATGTTAAGTTGTCTATCTCACCTTCGTTCTTGCTGGTTGGGGATCGGAGCCGATCCTCGTCTCAGACTCTGCCATCTTCTATACCTCGAGAGCTGTTTACTCGCTCAAGGCTACCCCTTATCCCAGATCTCGTTTGCTTCAGCTGCGAGGTGTCGTTTTTCTGGCTCAGGCTCGTATAAGTTTCTTTATAGAACTTTTTTACTAGAAATAGTCAATGTAATGGGATCCTATCTCGCCTACATTCATAACAGTTGGGTTCGGAGCCGATCCATCGGCTCCGACTCGGCCACTATACACTAGAACGAAGTCTCTCATTGGCTGGGCTACCCCTTATCCCAGAATGCACCACACCTGCTTCCCCAGATCTCGTTTGCCACTTTTCAAGCTGGACGTGGTCTCGACTTGGCTGGAGCGAAGTGTATTTTCTTGACCTTTTTGGTCTTTTTGACTAGGGTTTCTGTCAGTTTTTCAACAAACAGCTGTTTTAACAGCTTTGTGAGCGTTTGTTTTCAGTTTGTGAATTTTAGAAATTTTTATATTTTCGCGCTTCTAGTATACTGGGCAAGGCCCGTTTAAGTTAGAGGGCCTTTGCCCTTTACTGTGTGTTTTTCTTGGTTGTGTGACTGAAGTTGTTGTTTCTGTTTTTTCTGTTGTATCGGGCTAAGCCTGTTTAAGTTAGAGGGCTTTAGCCTGTATATTACTCTACTTCAGTATACTGTATTTAGTTTTTTCTATCTGTTATCTGTTTCCAAACTTGTACAAGATGTCTAAGGAGCAGAAATCAGGTTTTAAAAAATGTGCTAAATGTAATTATAAAATGTCTATTACAGACAGCCATGCTGTCTGGGTGTACTGTTTAGGGCCTAAACATCTACAAGATACATGCAGTGTTTGCCATGCTTTTTCTTCCAGGGTCCTTCAGGAAAGAAAAAAACAAGCTAATTCTTAGAGGTCTTATTAAGCCTTCTTTTGAGGAAGCGTTGGCTTCTTCCCCAGCTTCTAAAAAGAAAAGGTCGTCTGCTCCGACCAGTCCGTCGGGCCCGACACCCAAGAAGCATAGATAGTCGGCTCCGACCAGTCTGTCAGACCCGACATTCAAGAAACATGGATCGACCTCTTCTCCCTTGGCTCCAATGGCTTCGGAGCCGATGGCTGAAGTCTGCCTCGGTGCCTCTTTCCTCGGCTCCATTGGTGTCTGAGACGCAGGTTAGTGCACTGAGAGGCCAATCACCTACTTCGGCTCCATTGGTTTCGGAGCCGTTGGAGGTGTGCAGCTCAGACTCTTCCCCCTCAGCCCTGGAGCCGCCTTCGGCGCCGACACCTTTACAAACAGTTCCGATTTCGGATCTGATAGTGTTGGAACCTTTTCGGAGCCGGTCCCCTGTCTTATCGGAGCCGAGGCAGAAGTCTTCTCGGCCCCAGTCTATTTCCTCCAAATTCTCTAGGTTGTCTGATTCGGATTTGGATAGGGTTATCCAGAGGCTGTTCCAGTCCCCAGTTTTTACTAAAATGATCTCGGCTCCAGCCCACTCTGCTTCGGAGCCGATTCCCCATTCCGTGCATTTGATTCCTCCTCTGACCCCTTTGGAGCCGGTGCTGGTAGAACGCAGCGGAATCGTCCAGTCGGAGCAGAGACCCCCTCGGAGTTTCTCTGCTCCGACCTTCATTCCTACCTTGTCCTCTGTGTCAGGGTTTGGTACCGGGTCTTCCTCGGTGGGGGCCGAGGGCAACACTGTGGAGCTGGCCTCTTCGATGCCCAGTCTTCCCCTCGGAGCATCTGCCGCAGGTATTCCTGGTACCGTCGTGGTCTCTCAGCAAGTGCCCTCTGCAGAGTCTGGAGGTCCTGCTGTTGAGACCACGAGGAGTGCGCTGGCCATGACCTTCCCGGTTCAGCAGGTTTCTACCTCACCGTCCCTAGATCTGGGTACTGGTGCCTCTGGTGACATTCTTTCCCACGACAGTGGGGCCCCAGGGCCTGAGGATACCCCCTTGGAGGGTTCCCTTCCGGGGGGTCCTTCTGAATCTGCTTCGGATGAACCCCCAAGGAAGAAACTGTGCAAGAGGAAGCACGTTGATTCCCAAGATGAGTCCGTCACTTCAGATACTGACCTCGATGCGGAGGGGTTCCCAAAATCATCCTCTGACGTCTCCTTCTCGGATATCCTTGAGATCTTGAGACAGAGAGGAGATTGGCAATCCAAAGCCCCTACCGCTGAGGAGTCAGTCTTCCTCAAGGCCTTCGGGGCCCAGCCCTCCTCCTGGGTGTCTCCACCCTTCGACGAGTTGTTAGATTTAATCTCTCTGAGGGTGTGGGAGCATCCTGATACAGTGGAACTGGTGCCTGCCAGACCTAATAAGTTCCTTTCAGCCCCTCCCCAGAAGGAATTCCTTACTAAGGGTGTTGCAGTTGATGCGATGGTGGTGGCATCTGCCACTTAGCAGGACGTGGCAGAGGCTTCAACGTCTATTCATCCTCCTAATAAGGACTCTAGGAGCATGGATAGGTACGGGAAGCGTTACCCTTTCTTCAGCGACCTTTTCCCTGCGGTCGCTGAACTATCTGTCATTTTACCAGGCTCCAAAGGGACCTCCTCAAGGAGTTAGGAGAGTCTCTTGCGGGTAATCTTCCTGAGGCGTTAGCCCAAACCGTAGGCGCCCAGATGACTACCCTATCTTCCATAGTCAACTCGTCCATGAGGCTCATTTCCTATGCAACCGAAGGGGCGAGTAGAGCAGCGGGCACAGGAGTGGCTCTTGGGAGACAAGCCTGGTTACGCTTGTGTCCACTTGCGGAGGCCTTTAAGTCTTCCTTCGCCGATGCCCCTTTTGATGGGTCCTCTCTGTTTGGACCCAAGGTGAAGGACACGCTTACTCGGTGTGAGCAGGAGGGCAAGACCTTGACTGCCGTTGGGGCCCGTTTTTCCGCTCCCTCTAGACCTTACCCCAAAGCCCAGAGAGGAGGGAAGATGTGGTTCAGAAAATCCCAAAAGTTCTTCTCTACTCCACCGGGTGATTTCCCCCTCTAGAGGCGGGGGGGGGGGGATTCAGGAAGACTCCGCCCCAGAGGTGGCAGAGGCCCCCGTAACACTGGAGACCCAGATTCCTTTCGTGGTTCCTCCTACCCTCAACATCCCTAGGATGTGGCTCGGCTGTGCTT
Organism: Protopterus annectens; assembly: GCF_019279795.1. Classification (NCBI taxonomy): domain Eukaryota; kingdom Metazoa; phylum Chordata; order Ceratodontiformes; family Protopteridae; genus Protopterus; species Protopterus annectens. Next base: position 569,148,170 of record NC_056744.1, on the reverse strand, counting down.
CTCCGGAGCCAGTCGGCGGTCATTTTGCGCAACACCCACAGGCTTGGGAATCTATAACCAAGGATCAGTGGGCGCTTCGCATTGTAACCGGAGGCTACCTCATCCCCTTCTTCAAGCCCCCTCCTTCTACAAGGAGAATCCCGGACGTGCCACCCAGTCAACAGGATCAAGCAGCCGTAGAAGTTTAAAAGCTGCTAAACAAAGGGGTCATCCAGCCCGTCCCCGCCGACCAGATCGGATCAGGAACTTACTCGAGATTATTTTTGGTGCCAAAAAAGACAGGGGACGTAAGGCCCATTTTGGACCTAAGCTCATTAAATCGTTTTGTGAAAAAGTCCAAGTTCCGGATGGTCACCCTTCAGTCCATTCTCCCGTTATTGGAGAAGGATGTCTGGATGTGCTCCATAGACCTCAAGGACGCTTACTATCATATTTTGATACGAGTCCAGGAGTCATTTACGCTTCCGCCTAGGAACCAGTCATTTCCAGTTTCGTGCACTGCCCTTTGGTCTCACCACAGCCCCCAGGGTGTTCAAGTGTCTGGCAGTGGTGACAGCTCACCTGAGAAGTCTAGGATTCCAAGTGTTTCCCTATCTAGACGACTGGCTCCTCACTGCCACCTCCAAGCATCTACTGATTCGAGCACTGATGGCCACTGTGACTTTGGGTCTCTCGCTTGGAATCACTTTCAATTGGAAAAAATCTGTGCTGCGGCCATCTCAGCGTATCACTTTTATAGGCGCAGAGTTAGACACAAAAAGGATGCGGGCATTTTTGCCATCAGAAAGAATTCAGGTCCTACAATTTCAGATTCTAAACCTGTTACCCAAATCTCGAGTCCCGGCCAGACAGATTCTTCAGTTATTGGGCACGATGGCCGCAACTATCCTCCTAGTTCCATTAGCCAGGCTGCACATGCGGGTGCTGCAATGGCTATTATCGGTTCAATGGTCGTATCAAGAACTTCCCCTGAACCATTTGGTTCTGATTACGGACAGTTGTCGTCGGGACCTCCGTTGGTGGCTGCATCGGTCCAACCTGGACCGGGGGCATCCCTTCGCCCTTCAGCCTCCAGATGCCACAGTGACGCCTCCCAGATAGGGGGGGGGGTCATTATCTGGACAGGTCTGTCCAAGGCACTTGGCAAGATTGCGAAGCGCACCTTCACATCAATGTCCTGGAAATGAGAGCGGTGCTTCTGGTTTTGCAAGCACTTCATCATGCTCTCCCCCAAGGTACTATTGCGATTCTATCCGACAACATGTCGGTAGTTTGGTACATAAACAAACGGGGCGGAACCAGGTCCTACCCCATTTGCAGAGAGGCCATGAGTGTGTGGCGATGAGCCATAGCTACCCAACGTTTCTTGGTAGCAATGCACATTCCGGGGAAAGCCAATGTGATTGCGGACAGGCTCAGCAGGACTCTCCTGTTGCCTCACGAGTGGTCCCTCACAACAGAGTGGCTGTGCAGATCTTCTCCAAATGGGGTCTCCCTTGTTGCGACTTGTTCGCCAGCCCCAACAATGCGAAGTGCAGAGAGTTCTTCACTCTGACTCCCTCCCAGGGGCAGTTTCCCAGGGACGCTCTAGCCCACAATTGGCCCCGGGGTCTGCTTTATGCCTTCCCCCCGATCCCCCTTCTCCCGAGGGTGATTCAGAAGGCTTTTCATGTAGGGAGCGACATGATTTTGGTCGCCCCACACTGGCCCCGTCAGGTTTGGTTCCCATTCCTTCAGAAGTATGCAGTACAGGGCCCTTGGATTCTGGACCCAGTGCCGGACCTGTTGTCTCATCAGTTGGGACACACTCATCCGTCCCTCCGGTCGTTGCGACTGGCTGCTTGGTTACTCCACTTCCATCCTTAGTGAGAGATAACTCTCTTTTTTCAGAAGTGATGTACATTTTGTCCTCTTCCCACAAGCCGTCCACTGTTAAGCTGTATTCCAGCAAATGGAAAAGGTTTGCCTTTTGGGCCCAGCAGCGGGGCATTGATCCTCTTACGGCCCCAGTTCCGCAGGTATTGGAATTCCTAGCTTCATTGTTTCATTCAGGCTCTTTGTCTCCACAATTAAGGTTCAACTAGCGGCCATCTCTAATTTTCATGTTTCCGTAGAGCCTTCCTTAATGGCAAACAGACTTTGCAAGTCCTTTCTTAAGGGAGCTTGGCTCCTCAGGCCTCCTATGGCCCATCCTGTGCCCCCTTGGGACTTAAATTTGGTTCTGGCCTCCTTAACTGCCTGTCCCTTTAAGCCGGCAGCCACTTGTGATTTGAAATTTCTATCTTGGAAAACCACCCTTCTAGTGGCAATAACTTCTGCTAAGCGGGTTTCGGAGCTTCAAGCTCTCTGTTCTACTCCTCCTTATTTGATTTTTCATAAAGACAGAGTTTCCCTCAGATTGAATCCCTCCTTTTTGCCTAAGGTAACATCCCCTTTATGCATTCAGCAATCCTTGGAGCTCCCTGTTTTCTTTCCAAATTTTTCTAATAGAGCAGAATATACCTTCCACCAGTTGGATGTTCACAGGCAACTGCGTTTTTACTTAGGACCAATCAGACACGAAAATCTGACCAGCTGTTTGTGTCCTTTGCGCAGAATAGGTTGGGTCTACCAGTTGCCAAAACAACCATAGCCAAATGGATTAAGGATTGCATCTCCTTCATTTATTCCCAGTCAGGCAGAGAGTTACCTTTCCCACTTAAGGCTCATTCTACCAGGGCTATGGCCACCTCTGTAGCATTTCACTCCAAAGTTTCAATAGATGATATTTGTGCGGCTGCTACTTGGTCTTCTCCGCACACCTTCATTTCTCATTATAAGGTTGATGTGGCTTCCCGAGGCAGAGCTTCCTTTGGTTCTGCAGTTCTCAGGAGTGTGTTCCAATGAGCCACCCGGGATTTAGGTGCTAGGGACGCTGTCCCATCTGTTATGAATGTAGGCGAGATAGGATCCCATTACATCTTTTAGTTATGTACTTACCATAACTTCGGATGTATGGGATCCATCTACATTCATATCGCACTCCACCCTCCTTCCCTCTACCTTTTGGATTTGGAGGAAATATTGCTCTTGCTGAGCTCTTCTCTTGAAGGGCTCTAGTTGGTTACAGTTATTGGTATGTTTTTCTGTATCTGTATGAATGTATGAAAGCGAACAAACAAGATCTGGGGAAGCAGGTGTGGTGCATTCTGGGATAAGGGGTAGCCCAGCCAATGAGAGACTTCGTTCTAGTGTATAGTGGCTGAGTCGGAGCCGATGGATCGTCTCCGACCCCATCTGTTATGAATGTAGGCGAGATGGATCCCATACATCCGAAGTTATGGTAAGTACATAACTAAAAGTTTTCCTAGGTGTTATTAACTTTTAGTCTTTTTGGTTGTATTAGCTAGTGTGTATTTGTAGCTTCCTTCCCTTCCTTGTAGAACTCGTTTAACTTAGAGAGTTCTCCCCCTCCCCCTCCTTATCCTTTCTTGTCAGGTTAGCCGTTTAGGTTAGAGGCTTTCCTTCTACTTTCTTTATAGGCTAGCCATTTAAGTTAGAGGCTTTCCTATATAAAAAAAAAAAAAAAAACTTTAGCTTTAGTCTGTAGTATAGTGTGTTTTTGTTTAGACTGTATTTTGCTTTGTTAGCTATTGTATTTCTTGTTACAGGATGTCAAAAGAATCCAAAGTGTCCGAGTTCAAGAAGTGTGACTTATGCTGTCAGAAAATGTCTGACAGATGGGCACACTTCTTGCGTCTATTGTTTAGGTGCTGTGCACCTGTACGACTCTTGTTCTACCTGCCATGCGTTTAGTCCAAGAGTTCTGCAGGAGCATAAGAATAAGCTTATTCTTAGGGGTCTTTTAAAGCCCCAGGATTCACCAGCCAAGACCTCTCAGCCAGTGAAATTCTAGACCATACCCCAAGGGTCAGAAGAGTGGTAAAATGTGGTACGGAAAATCCCAGGGAGCCTCGTCTGGCACACACAGCGATTTTTCCTCCAGGAGCAGAGGGGGAAACAGACGCCACCCTCATGGCAGAGGGGGTCCGCAGAACCAGGGCAAAAGAGAATCTTTCTCTGATAAGCCCTTTCAGCATCCCTGAAGGGTTGCCCAACTGCCCTCCTCTGGAGACAGTCGGGGGAAGACTTTCACTGTACCCAAAAGCTTGGCAAAATTTAACGCAAGACAAATGGGTACGGTCCATTATATCCGGAGGTTACAAAATTCCCTTCTGTCAACCCCCCTTACTGTCAAGGAAATCCCTTCCAGATGTTCCACCCAATCTGAGGGACCAAGCAGTAATAGAAGTTTCAAAACTACTAGAAGAAAGTCATCCAGGAAGTCCTGGCAGACCAACACGGATCCGGAATTTACTCAAGGTTCCTTTTGGTACCAAAAAAGACAGGGGACTGGAGACAGATTCTGGATCTCGGCAGATTAAACAGGTCTGTGCAAAGAAGAAAGTTTTGGATGGTCACGCTACAGTCCATTCTACCCTTTTTGGGTCAGGACAGTTGGAGATGCTCGATAGATCTTCAGGATGCATACTACCATATCAAAATGGACAGGCGCTCCGGGAGATTTCTTCGCTTCCGGCTGGGAGCCAGTCATTACCAGTTCAGAGCTCTGCCCTTTGGTCTCACCACAGCCATGTATGGGCAGTGGTCATGGCTCACCTGAGACGTGTAGGATTCCAGGTGTTTCCATATCTAGATGACTGGCTCCTCACTGCTACTACCAGGCATCAACTTCTGCAAGCCGGGGACTACACAATCTGCTCTCAGCTAGGCATTACAATAAACTTCGAAAAATGTGCCTTGTTGCCCTATCACCTATATAGAAGCAGACTTGGACACAAGGAACATGTCCGCAAGGCTACCGCCAGAAAGGGTGTCTACAGTTCGCCAGCAAGTACAAATTCTAATGCAGAGCAAAAGAATCTAAGTCAGGTTCGTCCTCCAAATTCTGGGTACCATGGCAGCGGCAATTCTTCTAATCCCACTGGCCCATTTTCACATGAGGATCCTTCAGTGGCTTCTGTTCACATAGTGATGTTCTTCGTCTTCCCTTGCTGCAGTCCTGACTATTGGGTATAGTCCGCGTCCCAGTCGGCCCGAATACCAGAGTATAAGGCTGACGTCGGTCATGGCGCTTTTGCGCATGGTCCGATGCAGAAGCAATTTTGCGAGTGCAGGTTGGCGTTCTGAGATTTTCCGAAACCGGAGTTTCAGACCGAAACAGAGTTGGCTAAGTAACCCGTTAGAACATTTTGGTTTTTCTTGCCTCAGTATTTAACGGATGTCAGAAAAAGTGAATAACTGTATTTCTTGTGGGAAGCAGATGGATTATCATACATTGTGTATACCTTGTTTAGGGCCTGAGCACGGCGTTGTTGGTTGCGCTCTTGTGCTAGATTTAACAAAGCACTATTAAGAGGAGGCTAGATTGTGCTAGGTTAGTGTTTGCGTTGCAATTATAATATGCCGTCGGATGCTCCGGCGCCCGCTTCATCAAGAAGCGCAAGGACAAAACAGTGAAGCCTAGGGGTGAGGAACCGGCAGTCCCGGACGTCGGTTCTTTAGAACTCAGGGAGCCAGAGGTTTTGCCAGGAGTCTCTAGGGAGTCTCAGGCAGATACTTTACTGTTACAGGATGTGCCCTCTCAGGAGGTAGGCCAGGCTGAGGGGCTTCTCAGGTAACTGTTCTTCCCTCTCTTCCCAAGGTAGTTAGGGCCTCTCCTTCTGTTGCCAAAGCTTCTTTTAGAGGTAGGCCAAGTTCAGCTTCTGTAGGGGCTTCTCCTAGCATTTGGGCTCTGTGCCTAAGAAACATATGCTTAAAATGGCTGAAGATTTGATTACTCTGATTAGAGGTTCTATGCCCCCACCTGATAAGAGGCCTAGGGTGGAACAGGAGTTTGATAGTTTTGAACAGTGTTCACAGGCTTCAGAGTCTTCTGTGGAAGACTTGCAGAGTTCCTGCTTATTCTGATTCTGATGTGGATGATTCCACTCCTTCAGCTTCTCCTCCTGAGGATTTTCATTTCAGAGACTCTTCACTCCATGAGGGAGCACTTTAAATGGGAAGGCCAAGATTACTCTGACTCCAGAAAAGGCTTAGGGAATTCTTGTTTTGCCTCAGCATAGGCCCTTAGCTATTCCTCCTGTGTTGAATGTGGTGGAGGATGTTTTGCAGAGGCTTCTCTGAACCCTGATTCCTTGCCTCCTGCTCCTGTTAAGCCTGATAGGTATTATAGGGTGCCAGCTCATAAGTATTTGTTTAAGAGTCCCAGGGCGGACCCAGAAACTGTTTCTCAGGGGCCTAAAGGTATTAAAGCTTCTGTTGTTAAAAATCCTGTACCCTCTGATAAAGAGGCAAGGGCTTTGGATAGGTGGGGTAAGAAAGTATATACTTCTTCCACTCTAGCCATGAGGGTGTTGAATTGTCAATTTCATATGCTGAAATATCAGAATTATCTCCTTTCACAATTGAAATCTAAGGTGGATGCTTTGGCGGAAGGTATTGAGTGTAAAGAATTGCTGGATTTGGTTCATGTGTCTGAACAAGTGGGTAAGCATTCTTTGCAGTGTGGTTTTGATGCTGTTCAGGCCTCCTGGTGGCTGCTACTAGTTCTGTTCTTCGCAGACATGCATGGTTGAAGGATCAGAATTTAGCTGAGCATGTTAAGACCAGGATTTTGGATGCTCCTTTACAGTCTGATGTGTTGTTTGGACCGCCTGTGGAAGCAGTTTTAAAGAAAATGGAGGACAAAGCTAAGTCTATGCAGACTGTTAAAGATTTTTGCAGGTGCAACCTCCGAGTTTAGTAGAAATTGGCCTGCTAAGGGGTGGACATATCCTGCTTATGGTTCCCAGTCTAGGGGTAGATCTAGGCGTGGTAGGGGCAGGGCTCACGGTTCTTTTAGGCCTAGATCAGACAGTTCACCTGCTCAGACTTCTGGTGAGGGCAGGGTCAGTCCTTTAGTAAGCAGACCCAATGACCTGCCTTTTCAGCTGCCAGTGGACTCGTCTGGCAGCTCCTTTGGGAGGAAGATTGTCTCTTTTCAAAGAAAATTGGGATTTAATCACTCAAGACAGATGGGTGCTGGATATCATTCATCACGGGTACAGATTTTATTTCCACAATGCCTCCTTGCAAAGGCATGCCAGATGTTCCTCCTCCACAAAGAAAAGAGGCTCTCAAGCAAGTTTCTCAGTTACTCCAGATAGGGGCTATTCAGCCAGTCCCTGTGTCAGAAAGGGGCTTTATTCTCGCCTGTTCCTAGTACCAAAGAAGGGGAACACGTGGAGACCAATTTTGGATTTATCTATCCTCAACACTTATCTGGACATTCCCAAGTTCAAGATGTTGACGTTACAGCAACTGTTACCTCTGCTGGGCAAGGATCACTGGATGGTAACTTTGGATCTCAAGGAAGCTTACCTTCATGTGCCCATAAGGCTAAGTTGCAGAAAGTATCTCTTGATTTCGAACTGGAGATTTTCATTATCAGTTCTCTGCATTGCCCTTTGGCTTATCTACTGTATTCACAAAGGTTCTGGCTCAGTGATAGCTTACTTCAGGCTTCAAGGCATTCAAATTTATCCTTACTTGGTCGACTGCCTGATTCTGGCTCAAGAAAAAGAACACCTTCTACAGCATCTGGAATATGTCATAGCAGTGCTAAGATGCCTAGGGTATTCTGTGAGCGAAATAAAGTCCAGTCTAGTACCCTCTCAAGACATGTGCAGACTGGGAGTGAGACTGAATGGAGCAGAGCAGATGGCCTTTTTAACCCCGGACAAACAAAAGAGTCTGTCACTTTACTTCCATCAACTATCTCATCAGTCCGTGCTGACTGCAAGGACAGTCCTTCAAGCATTAGGGTTCATGGCATCTTGTATTCTGGTGCTTCCCAATGCCAAACTGCATATGAGGAAGCTGCAATGGTATCTCAAAATGTATGGACACAGCACTGCCAAGATTTGGACACTGTCATTCAAATAATACCTTGCCTTCAAAAGGAATTCTTGTGGTGGGCTCAGGAATGTCACCTAAACAAGGGACTCTCTGTGATGCCTCGGACACTGCTTGGGAGCTCATCTAAATGGAAAGTGGATACAAGACAAGTGGCCTGCCAGACTACAGCATCTACATATCAACATGAAGGAGATGTTAGCAGTCCGGTTTGCATTGATGGCGTTCAAGGAGTTACTTCTTCCAGGGCAGGTGTTGATTCTGACAGACAACACAACTGTCATGTGGTACATCAACAAGCAAGGGGAACACATTCTTATCCTCTATGCAGGCAAGCAATGATTTTACGGGAGCCTGACTTAAGCCTGCAACTGACCCTTCAGGCAAGGTTTCTGCGAGGAGCACAGAACTCCCCAGCACATGTATTAAGCAGACAAATCATGGATCCCCACAGTGGAAACTGGATCTTCATGTATTTCAGAAATTGACAGTGTCATGGGGAACTCCAGACATAGATCTGTTCGCTTCTCCACTAAACCACCAGCTGCCAAAGTATTGCACAAAGGGGTTTCATCACACAGCTTGGAAAGTGGATGCTCTGTCTTTCAGTTGGAAAAACCTTCATGTCTATGCTTTTCCACCTCTACCTCTTCTTCCAAAGGTATTACTAAAGGTCAGACAGGACAGGCCAAGGATGATTTTGATAGCTCCAGATTGGCCTCGGCAACACTGGTACCCACTTCTAAGGAGTCTTGTAAAGAAGCCTCCATGGCCTTTACCTCTGATTCCTCATCTGTTATCTCAGAAGGGCGGTCATCTGCTCAATGTCAAGCTTCAATCTCTCCATCTCACAGCTTGGCATATTCTGTGTTGAAACATGGAAGGTCTCAGCTTCCTCAACAAGTTTTAAATGTGATTATGGAAGCTAGAAGGCCTAGTACTAGGAAGTATATGCAGAAAAATGGAAGAGATTTTTATTTTGGTGTACAGCAAAGAATTTGGAGATTTCAGAGCCTAATTTGAGTGTGGCTCTTCAATATCTTACTGAGTTATTGGACAAAGGTTTGTCTTTCTCTTCCATAAAGATTCATGCTGCAGCAATTTCAGCTCACTATGATTGTGACCCACCTTTGTTTTGCATCCTTTGTTCAAGCAGTTTCTTAGAGGGGCAAAGAATATAAGACCCCACGTAGAGCTCCTACTCCTGCTTGGGATCTCAATTTTGTGTTGGAAAAACTTACTCTACAACCTTTTGAGCCGGCAGCTACTGCTGAATTGAAATATTTGTCATGGAAGGCGGCTTTTCTGTTGGCTATTACTTCTGCAAGAAGGGTGTCTGAGTTGCAGGCCCTTATGGCAGTAGAGCCCTTTTGATTTTCCATAAGGACAGGGTATCATTACGTACTAATCCTTCCTTTATGCCTAAGGTGGTTTCTAGTGTGGCTTTAAACCAAACTATTCATTTGCCTACTTTTGCAGATCCTCAAAATAAAGGGGAAAAGATTTTGCACACTTTAGATGTACACAGGCAATTGCGTTATTATTTGAGCAGGACTAAAGATTTTAGGCAGTCTCAGCAGTTACTTGTTTCTTTTGCTTTAAGTTCACAGGGCAAACCTGTGTCAAAACAAACTATTTCTAGGTGGATTGGCTTTTGCATTGCATTTTGTTATTCCCATCATGGCAAAGAGGTTCCAGCTGGGATTAGGCCTCATTCCACTAGGGCTACTGCCACTTCAACAGCATTTCTAAGGGGTGGCAACTAAGGATATTCTGGAAGCAGCTACTTGGAGTTCAGTGCATACTTTCTCTAGGCATTATCACCTGCCTATATACTCTAAGTCTAGAGCTGGTTTTGCCACAGCTGTTTTACAAGGCATGTTGTCAGCTCCTGCTACTTTATAATTTGCCAGCCTCCTTACCTCTGCTTTGGGATTCTACCCAATAGTCAGGACTGCAGCAAGGGAAGGCGAAGAACATAGTACAGTTTTGTACCTACCATAAATGTAGATGTTAGAGGATTTCGCTGCTGCAATCTTCTCGGGGATTCCCTTGCTGCAGTCAATTACCCTCCTTCCCTCTGTGTTTCAGGGTGGTTGTGTAGGTGCCTTTACATGCTTATATTTTTGTATATATTTTACTGTATATATTGTACATGTTTATTGGTGCAGGTTGTTTTGGGACTTGTCTTTTGGGTCTTCTGACATCTGGGGCAAGAAAAGACTGAAATGGCGTCGGTCATGCGCATTAGTACCCTGGCGTACTGGCGTCAGTCTAAGGCGCCATGACCGGCGATCAGCTACTCTGGTATTCGGGCCGACTGCGACGCGGACTATACCCAATAGTCAGGACTGCAGCAAGGGAATCCTCGAACATCTACATTTATGGTAGGTACAAAACTGTACTTTTTTCCAACAGCTGCCCATGTCTCACATGATCTTGATTACAGAAGCATGCAAAAGGCACCTTTCCTGGTGGATGGTCTCCCCACTAGTGACTCAGGGCAGACCCTTCATTCAGCCCCCTCCGGTTGCCACAGTGACCACAGACTCTTCCCTGATTGGGGGGGGGGGGGCATTATCAGGGTAGGACAGTCCAAGGTACTTGGTAGCCTCACTAGTACCATCTGCATATAAACTTCCTAGAAATGAGAGTCGTGCTCCTAGTGTAGCAAGCTCTTCAGGACTCTCTCCCTTCTGGGACCATTGCAGTTCGAATGGACATGTCAGTGGTGTGGTACATCAAGCAGGGTGGAACTAGGTCCTACCCCCTATGTCGAGAAGCACTCCGACTGTGACAGTGGGCGATTTCCTCCCAACGTTTTTTGATTGCAATGCACATCCTTGGGAGGTCCAGCGTCATAACGGACAGGCTCAGCAGAGCTATTCTCATGCCTTGAGTGGTTTCTGAATCGGGAAGTTGTGGATCTTGTCTTCCGCAAATGGGGACAGCCTTGCTGCGATCTTTTTGCCACCCCCTTCAACAGCAAATGCAGCAACTACTTCTCCCTTCCGCTTCCAGGTCACTCACCCAGAGACGCTCTAGTCCACGATTGGCCTCAGGGACTTCTTTATGCCTTTCCCCCATTTCCAAAACTCATACAGAAAGCAATATCGTTGGGCTGCAAATGATCCTCATTGCCCCCTACTGGCCTCGACAGATATGGTTTCCGTTCCTGCACCATTACCTTTTCGATCAGCCCTGGACTCTGGATCCGATTCCAGATCTACTGATTCATCAATCAGGCGGGCTGCATCAATCCCTCCAAACACTCCAGCTCACAGCTTGGTTGCTCCACTTCCAACCTTAGCCAGGCTTCCCAGCATTTCCCCGGCCGTACGCGAGATTGTCTCTCATGTCCACAACTAGAAAATCTTATGCTAGCAAATAGAAATGTTTTTCTTGTTGGACAGAGGCTAGGAACGTAGATCCCTTTTCAGCCCCAGTCCACGAAATTTTGGAATTCCTAGCACAACTTTTTCATTCTGGGTCCGCTTCTGCTACAATCGGGGTTCAATTGACGGCCATTTCTAACTTTCATGGTGGGTTGTCAAATTCAAATATGGTCTCATAAGCTCTGTAAAGCTTTTTTAAGAGGGACTACTCTCCTTGGACCTCCAGTGAGAGATCCCCCTTCTCGGGACCTTAATTTGGTACTAACCGCCTTAATTCTGCCCCCCTTTGAACCAGCAGCGTCCTGTTCCATTAAGTTTGTCTTGGAAAACGCTCTTTCTGGTAACTATTACTTCAGCCAGACGCGTCTCTGAACTTCAGGCACTATGTGTTCGTCCTCCATACTTGGTTTTTCATAAGGACAGGGTTGCTCTGAAGACTAATCCTTCAATGTTCGTGTTACCCTGCTGCAGTCATCACACTTGGGTTATTCTGTCGTCAGGCGGTCCCGCAGTTGGCCGGAATTCCAAAGTCTTGGCCCGGCGTCGGTTGCTCTCGCTTCTTCCCTGACGTCAGTGCGCCAGGGGTATAAATAATGCATCTGACGCCATCTTCTTCGGTCTTTCTGCCGTGCGGTGCCCGAAGCAGAAGCAGTTTGCAAGTGCCAGTCGGCCGACTCCTGAGATTTTTGAACTCTAATTTCAGACCGAAGTCTTCAATAAAGCTAAGTACCCCATTGGGGAAACTTTTCTTGCCTCAGACCGATGTCAGAAAAAGTTAACAATTGTATTTCTTGTGGGAAGCAAATACCTCATAAGGATTTTCATTCTTACTGCATACCTTGCCTAAGCCCAGACCACAACGTCACTAGTTGTCGTTTTTGTGCTAGGTTTAATAAGCGTATTATAAAAAGACGCTTTGATTTCGCACGACACTACTTCGGTAGAAAATTTAACTACACTATGCCGTCGGAGCAACCGTCTACCGGCATGCACCAAAAACGCAAGGATAAGGACAGGCAGCCTAGACCCAGGCCAGACTCCGAGGCCTCTGCTGGTCTGGTCTCCGGTTCACCGGTCTTCAGTGAGGCTCCGACGCAGCCCCTGACTACCGCAGATCTGGAACCCGAGACCGCTTTGGAACTTATGGTGGAAAGTACCAGGCTGACGCAGCCATTTTGTTCAGCTCCTACCGACGACACTGCTGAAAAAGATGTCGGTGCTGCAGAAACACCTTCGGTTTCTGAAGGCGTCGTCAGAACAATGACGCTCACCATTAAAATGTATCCTAAGACGAAGACTCCTGTTAAACCTAAAAAGGCTGCACTTCAGTCCCCTGTTCAAGGCCCCATGCCTAAGGAACAGATGCTCAAAATGGCTGAAGATTTGGTCTCCTTAATCAGGGGTTCCCAACCCCCTCCTGACAAATGGCCTAGACAAGAGGAAGATTATGCATCCTCTGAACAAGTGTCTATTTCCTCAGGCTTCTCGGAGGACCAAGATTACTCCTTCTCCCCTTATGAAGATTCTGATGCTGAGGATTCCATTCCCTCAGCTTCTCCCCCTGAAGACTACTCCTTTGAGGAAACTACACACTGAGGGAACATTTTCACTGGGAAGGTCATGACTACTCTGACTCAAAGAAAAGGCTCAGAGAGTTTCTTTTACTCCCCCAGCACAGACTACTTGCACCCCCCCAGTTTTAGACATTGTGGATGATGTTTACTTAGAATCCAGTTTGAACCCAGACTCTCTGCCTCCTGCTCCGGCCAAACCTGACATACTATAGAGTGCCTGATTCCCACAAATTTCTTTGCAAAAGTCCTGTTGCTGATCCAGAGACCATCTCCCAGGGTCCCAAAGGGGCTAAGGCTTCTATGGCTAAAAATCCTGTACCCTCTGAAAAGGACTCCAGAGCACTAGACAGGTGGGGGAAAAAGGTTTACACCTCAGCCACTCTAGCTATGAGGGCACTAAATTGCCAGTTTCACATGCTAAAATATCAGCAATTTCTAATATCTCAGTTAAAACAAAAAATGAGCACTCTCCCTCAACAGTCTGAATAGAAAGAAATGCAGGATCTGTTGCATGCAACTGAACAGGTGGGCAAACGTACTTTACAATGTGGGTTTGATTCTTTGGAGGCTTCCTGCAGAGCAGCTGTCACTGGGTCTGTTATACGTAGGCATGCGTGGTTAAAGGAACAAACTCTGCCTGATCATGTTAAAGCAAAGCTTCTAGATGCTCCCTTACAGCAGGATGTCCTTTTTGGAGTTAAAGCAGAAGAAGTCTTAAAGAAAATGGAGGATAAGGCAAAATCTATGCAGACAGTCAAAGATTTCCTACAGGTACAGCCCCCTCGCTTCAGCAGAAATTGGCCAACAAAACATTGGTCCTTTCCAGCTACTGACAGGCCACAGAGGGGTAAATACAGACGTCCAAGAGGCAGAGAACAACCACAAGCCCAGTACAAACCTCGACAATGGGGCACTGCAGCACAGAAGGGAGGAGAAGACAGGTCCTAAACTACCAGAAGGCAAACTCAATGACTTGCACCTCATCTGGCCAGGCAACACTCTCTTGGCAGCCCCCCTGGGAGGAAAACTCGCACTTTTTTTCAGACAACTGGCACATTGTCACAAAGGACAAATGGGTCCTAGACATAATTTCATGAGGATACAGATTCCATTTTCACACCTTGCCAATGAAAAGAGGAATGCCAAACCTGCCACAAAATCAATGGGCAGAGGCACAAAGACAAATTACAGCTCTCATGGACATGAGCGCCATTCAACTGGTACCTACTCGAGAGCAAGGACAAGGATTTTACTCAAGACTCTTTCTAGTTCCCAGAAAGGACAATGCCTGGAGACCAATTCTGGACCTTTCAATTCTAAATGCCTTCTTACAAGTACCCAAATTCAAGATGCTAACACTACAGCAGCTTCTTCCCATTTTGGGCAAGAAAGCATGGCTAGTAACGTTGGACCTCGAGGAGGCATACCTGCACATCCCTATCAGACAAAGTTGCAGAAGATACCTCCGTTTCATTGCAGGTTCAACCCATTACCAATTCTCTGCACTGCCCTTTGGCTTATCTACTGCGCCCAGGGTCTTCACAAAATGCCTAGCACCAGTAATTGCATACTGCAGACAGAGGAATTCAAATATACCCATACCTGGACGACTGCCTCATCCAAGCAGAAAGCAAGGACATCCTCTTACAACATCTGGCTTTTGTAAAACATCTTCTAAGTTGCCTGGGGTACACAGTAAACGAAAAGAAATCAAAACTAGTACCCTCACAAAATGACATTCCTGGGTGCCAGCTTGAATACAATGGCCCAGAAGGCTTATCTGATGCCAGACCAACTACAACTGACTCAATATTTCAAAACAATGGCAACAAAGACCCAACTACCTGCAAGAAAAATTCTGCAGGCCTTGGGCTTCATGGCATCTTGCATACTACTAATACCATTTGCAAAGCTGCATATGAGGAAATTACATTGGTACCTAAAAAGCATATGGTCTCAACACAGCCACAGCTTGGACACACTATCTCTCATTCCCTGCCTACAACAGGAGTTTCTATGGTGGTCACTGGCATGTCACCTCAACAAGGGTCAGCCTTTCACCTTGCCCCCAGCCAGGCAAACTGACAACAGATGCATCGGACTACGCCTGGGGGGCACACATGGCAGGACAGTGCGTTCAAGACGTATGGTCTGCAAATCAAAGGAATCTGCACATAAATCAAAAAGAGATGCTAGCTGTACAGAATGCTCTGACAGCCTTCAAGAATCTATTACATCCAGGACATCTTACAATAAGGACGGACAACACCACAGTAATGTGGTACATAAACAAACAAGGGGGGTACACACTCCTACCCTCTATGCAGGCAAGCAATGAACTTGTGGAACACAGCTCTGGCTTACCAAGTTCACTTACAAGCTCAATTCCTGCCAGGACAAAAGAACACTTTGGCAGACTACCTCAGCAGAAACATCATGGATCCCCACGAGTGGAAACTGGATCCACAAGTATTTGCAATGACTCAAACATGGGGCCTTCCAGACATAGAACTGTTTGCCAGTCCTCAAAACTATCAACTAACAAAATTTTGTACAAGGACACTTCACCAAGCTTGGAAAGTGGACACACTCTCATTCAGCTGGAAAAACCTGACAGTATATGCCTTCCCTCCATTGCCTCTCCTCACAAAGGTGCTTCTGAAAGTCAGAAAGGAGAGACCACGACTGATACTCATAGCCCCAGACTGGCCGCGCCAGCACTGGTACCCTCTATTGAGGAATATGGCGCAGGGCCCAACTTGGATTTTACCACAAACTGCCCATTTGCTCACACAGCAAAACAATCAGATTCTTCACAGCCAGCTAAAAACCTTAAATCTGGCTGCATGGAAAATCACCTAAACATCTAGCCAGCTCCTCTTTCCCAAGCAGTTATGGATGTTATTCTGGAAGCTAGGAGGTCCAGCACCAGGAAGGCCTATGCGGACAAATGGAAAAGGTTTTGTGCTTGGACCCAAACTAAAGGCCAAAACACACTTCAGCCTCACCTGCCTCAGATTCTACAGTATTTAACTGAGATGTTGCACAAAGGACTTTCTTTTTCTTCCATTAAAATCCATGCATCAGCTATTTCAGCCCACTACAACACAGAACCACCCTTATTTTCGCATCCACTTCTAAGGCAGTTCCTCAGAGGGGCAAAAACATTAGGCCCCCCAAGAGAGCACCTACACCATCATGGGACCTATTTTGTTCTGGAAAAACTTACGCTACCTCCCTTTGAACCAGCTTTCTCTGCAGATCTACAGTTCCTGTCATGGAAGACTGCCCTGCTGCTAGCAATAACTTCAGCTAGAAGAGTGTCTGAGCTGCAGGCACTAATGGCAGTGGAACCTTTCCTCATTTTCCATCAAGACAGAGTTTCTCTACGAACTAATCCTTCCTTCATGCCTTAGGTGGTTTCCAGTGTGTCTTTAAATCAAACCATTCACTTACCCACCTTCTTCCCAAATCCACAGAACAAAGGAGAAAGACTCCTGCATTCCTTGGACATTCACAGGCAACTTCGCTACTACTTGGATAAAACTATGGATGTTAAGTTGTCAATCTCGCCTTCATTCTTGCTGGATGGGTTCGGAGCCGATCCTCGGCTCCGACTCTGCTTAGCTTGAGAACTCCTTTTACCAGCTCGAGGCAACCCTATATCCCATGATGCAAGGCGGGACTACCTCAGATCTCGTTTGCCGCTTTGCGAAGAGGTCTCCTTTTTTGCCAGCTGAGGTAAGTTTGAGTTTTTCAAACAGCTTAAGTCAGGGTTTATGTTCCCCTTTTCCTATTTTTTTAGTGTGTAGTGTCCATACAATCACCCTATTCCCCTTATAGTTAAAAAATTTTTTTTACTTTATATAAAAAAAAAAAAAAAAAAAGTTTAAAATTTCAGTTAGGCCTAGGCCTTCCTTATTAATCCCTATCTGTGTGTCTGTGTTTGTGGGATTAATTTGTGTGACTGTTTTTGGGTGCGTGTGTGTGAGTATTTTGTTACTCTTTTTCTTAGACTATGTCTAAGGAGGTAAAGGTCTCGGGCTTCAAGAAGTGTGACTCGTGCTGTCAGAAAATGTCTCTGACAGACGGTCACACTTCTTGTGTTACCTGGGGCCTTTACACCTGCAGGACTCCTGTGCTTTGTGTCACTCTTTTAGCCAGCGAGTCCTGCAGGAAAGGAGGAATAAGTTAATCCTCCGTGGCTTGCTAAAGCCGGAAGGTTCACCCACTAAACCTGGGTCCAGTAAGCCTTCCAAGCCATCTAAGGGTCAGGCTACAGCTTCCAAGCCTTCCCGGTGGCTCCGACTCCTTCGAGTCGAGATCGCTCGGCTGGAGCCGATCTTTCTTCTTCTCAGCCAGGGTCGGTTCCGATCGGTTCCGACACCCAATCTGCTGTTGCCTTGGCTCCGGCTGGAGCCGACACAGTATCCAGTATCGAGCGAAGCCTTCGGCTCCATCTGGAACCCATAGGACGTCGGCTCCGATGACTTCATCCAAGAAGAGATCTCGGTCCCCGTCTTTGGAATCTATCCACTCTGCTCCGGGGTCTCCTCTTTTGTCGGAGCGGAGTCATCGGAGCCGATCTTCGAGATCTTCCAGGCTGTCTGACCACGATTTAGAGAGGGTGGTAAGCAGGCTGTTAAAGTCGCAGGCACTGGCCCAAATGCTCCATAGCCCGTCTCAGCAGACCGGCTATTGCTTCACCCCTGGAACTTCCTCCTCCGACTCCCCACCAGAGTTCGGAGCCGGAGCTTCTCGGGACAGCGACTGTGTCGGCGCCGGAACCGATACATCCTTTTTTGGCTCCGTCGTCTTCGGCTCCGATCTCCTCCTTGAGACCTTCCTTGGAGGGATCCGGTCGTCGAGTTTCCCTTGTCTGCTCCGAGGGGGCTAGTGGCATCGGACCCTTGTCCGACCCCGCTCTCCCTCTCGGGGGCTTCGGCTTTGGTAAGCTCGGCACCAACATCGGCCTCGGAGCCTTCCCTCTCATTTGGAGCCGGGAATTCCTATTTCTTCGGAACGGGAATATTCTGGTCTCCCGGGGAGGTGAGCCTTTGAGGTGATGAGGAGTGTCCTGGCACCTGAGCCAGGTCAACGGTCCATCCCTCTAGCTCCTCCCTCTTCGGTGCCTGTAGACGCCTCTTGCCAGCCTCTTGCTCTCAGGCCCAGGGATCCATCGCCCCAGGTTTCCCCATTGGGAATATCTTCCTCTTCCGAGGTTTCTCCTGATCCTGCAGGGGAACCCCCTCGGAAGAGGATGTGTAAGAGGAAACACACAGACTCCCCTGAGTCTACTACATCTGATACCGACTTAGATGAGTCGGAGGGTTCTGATCCCACTCTGAGGATGTCTCCTTTTCAGACATCCTTGAGCTCCTCAAACAGAGGGGGAATTGGCCCTCCATTGACCCCTCCGAGGATGAGTCTGTATACCTGGAGGCTTTTGGATCCCGACCCTCCACCTCCTGGGTGTCTCCGCCTTTCGACCCACTTATGCAGGTAGTGGCTCGGAAGGTGTGGGCAGCTCCAGATTCTATGGAACCTGTCCCCAGGAGACCATCCAAATTTATTACGGCCCCTACGGACAAACAGTTTCTTTCCAAGGGCGTCTCTGTGGATGCTATGGTGGTGGCGGCCACTAAGAAGGAACTTGCGGATCCTTCAGTACCTGTCCATCCTCCTAACAAAGATTCTAGGACCATGGACAGGTATGGAAAGCGGATGTTTTCTTCAGCGACCTTTGCTATGCGTTCGCTGAACTACCTTTGTCACTTCACCAGGCTTCAAAGAGATATTCTCAAGGAACTAGGTGAAGTAGTCCAGGATCCTTCTGCTGCTGGGGCTCAAGAAAAGATTGCCTCACAGCTAGCAATCCTGAATTCCTTAACCAACTCCTTCATGCGGCTCATATCCTATGCAGCCGATGGAGCGAGCAGGGCCACAGGCACAGGAGTGGCTCTTAGACGTCAAGCTTGGATGCGGCTTTGTAATTTTGCGGACCCCTTTAAGGCGTCCTTCACCAATACCCCCTTTGACGGTTTGGCTTTGTTCGGACCTCAGGTGAAGGAAACCTTGACCAGGTGTGAGCAGGACGGTAAAACTCTTTCTGCCGTTGAGTCCATTTTTCCACCCCTTCTAGACCCTATCCCAAGGGTCAGAAGGGAGGGAAGATGTGGTTCCACAAAGCCCAAGGAGCTACACCGGACACACATGGTCAGTTTACCCCCAGAGGCAGAGGGGATAACAATAATAGACGCCGCCCTAGAGGCAGGGGGGGGTCCACAGAACCAGGGCAACAGGGAGTCTCTTCCTGAGAAGCCCTTACAGCACCCCTGAGGTGTTGCCCGACTGTCCACCCTTGGAGGCAGTCGGGGGAAGGATTTCGCTGTACCCAGTAGCCTGGCATTCCCTTTCACAAGATATGTGGGTACAGTCGATCATATCAGAGGGTTACAAAATCCCTTGAAGGTATCCCGTACCTCATCAATCCCTTCCAGACATCTCACCCGGTCAAAGGGATTTGGCAGAACAGGAGGTTTTAAAGCTCCTAGAAAAAAGAGACGTCCAGACTGTTCCGGCAGACCAAGTAGGATCCGGCGTCTACTCAAGATTCTTTTTGGTCCCCAAAAGGACGGGAGATTGGAGACCAATATTAGACCTGAGCAGTCTAAACAGATTTGTCAAGAAGGCAAGATTCCGGATGGTCACGCTTCAGTCCATTCTGCCCTTTCTGGGCAAGGACAACTGGATGTGCTCTATAGACCTTCAGGATGCGTACTATCACATAAAGATTCACAGGCGCTCCAGAAGGTTTCTCCGCTTTCGGCTAGGGACCAGTCATTACCAATTCAGAGCCCTGCCCTTTGGCCTCACTTCAGCCCCCAGAGTGTTTACCAAATGCATGGCAGTGGTCACAGCTCATCTGAGACGTCAAGGATTCCAGGTGTTTCCTTATTAGACGACTGGCTCCTCTCCGCCACCACCAGGTGTCAGCTTCTTCAGACCAGGGACTACACTCTGCAGCTATGCAGGAGTTTGGGAATTTCAGTGAATTTCGAAAAATCTTCTCTGCCTTGCCAATCTATCACCTTTATAGGCAGAATTAAACACCGTCAAAATGTTAGCCAGACTAACAGATCAAAGAATTCTGGACATCCAAAATACGTTCGATTTTATTGCAGAGCAGCAAAGTCAAAGCCAGACTGATACTAAAGGTTCTAGGTCTTATGGCTGTGGCCATTGTTCTTCTACCACTGGCTCGCTTCCACATGCGTCTTCTGCAGTGGATGTTATTCACTCAGTGGTCGTTCCACAGTCTTCCGATGAGGCACGAAATCTTAGTCGCACAATCGTGCAGGACTCATCTGAACTGGTGGATATCTTCCCCTCTTCTTCATCAGGGCCGACCTTTTGTTCCCTCTCCTCCGGTTGCCACAGTTACTACGGATGCCTCTCTGATCAGGTGGGGGGGGCATTATCAGGGCAGGATGGTCCACGGGACGTGGCAACCCATAGAATACCATCTGCACATAAATGTCCTGGAGATGAGAGAGGTGCTTTTAACGTTGCAAGCCCTCAACGACTTTCTTCCCGCGGGGACTATTGCAGTACAAACGGACAACATGTCCGTGGTCTGGTACATCAACAAGCAGGGTGGGACCAGGTCCTATCCGTTGTGTCGAGAAGCTCTCAGACTTTGGCAATGGGCAAACTCCTCTCATCGGTTTCTGATAGCAACGCACATCCCCGGCAGGTCCAACCTCTTGACGGACAGGCTGAGCAGATCCATTCTCATGCCTCACGAGTGGTCTCTCAATCAATCTGTAGTGGACCAGATTTTTCTGAAGTGGGGCACACCTTGTTGCGATCTTTTTGCTACACCCCAAAACAACAAGTGCCCGATTTTTCACCTCTTTCCCTACCAGGCCAACCCTGAGAGACTCTCTAACCCAGGATTGGCCCGGGGACTTCTATGCTTTTCCTCCTTTTCCCTTGATTCCACAAGTCATTCAGAAAGCCACTGTTTTGAGGGCCAAGTTGATTCTCATTGCCCCTTACTGGCCTCGACAAATTTGGTTTCCGTCTCTGCATCGTCACCTCCTGGTGCAGCCCTGGCATCTGGACCCAGTTCCGGATCTCTTGATCCACCGGTCGGTCAACAGCACCGGGCCATTCATTCTCTCAACCTCACTGCTTGGTTGCTCCACTTCCTTCCCTAGCCAGGCTTCCTATGATCTCTGATCCGGTCAGAGATATCTTAGTGGCTTCTTTAAAGTCGTCCACCAGAACCGTTTATGCTAGCAAGTGGCGACGTTTTTCCATTTGGGCAAATTCCAGAAATATCGATCCCTTTACTGCTCCTGTGCATTCTGTTTTAGATTTCCTGGCTGAAGTTTTTCAGTCAGGATCTTCTTCATCTACAGTAAAAGTTCAAATGGCTGCTATTTCCAAGTATCATGTTGGCTTGCAAGATCATAACATTGTCTCATAGACTATGCAAGGCCTTTCTAAGAGGAGTGTTTCTCCTAAAGCCGCCAATAAAACATCCTCCTCCACAATGGGATCTAAATTTAATGTTGGCATCCTTAATGTTACCACCCTTCGAACCGTCTGCTTCATGTTCATTGAAATTATTGACCTGGAAAACTATATTTTTACTGGCTGTCACTTCAGCAAGAAGGGTTTCCGAGATTCAAGCTCTCTGCATCCGTTCCCCTTACTTGGATGTCCTTCAAGGATGCATCTGCGGTCATAACAAATGTGTTGTCCTGTCGTCAGGCAGCCCCTCGGTCGGCCAGATTCCAAAGTCTGGGTCTGGCCTCGGCTGGTGTCGCACTTCACCCGACGTCATCTCTGCTGGTCTTCTGGTATAAAGGCATCAGCTGACGCCATTTTCCTCAGTCTTTCTTGCCGCGTGGCGCCCGAAGCAGAAGCTGTTCGCAAGTGCCGGTCGGTCAGATCCAGAGATTACTACTACCGAATACTACTTCGAAGACTTCTAAAAAGCTAAGTACCCCGTTGGGGACTCTTTCTTGCCTCAGCCGATGTCAGAAAAAGTAAATAACTGTTTAACTTGTGGGAAACAAATACCTCATAAAGATTTCCACTCTTACTGCTTACCTTGTTTAGGCCCAGACCATGGCGTAGCAGCCTGTTTAGCCTGTGCTTCCTTCAACTGACGACGCTTAGGCGTCGGTCGAGTTTGCTGAACAGTTTTTCGGCTCAGATTTTGCGTACATTATGCCGTCGGATCCTCCGACTTCTCAAATTGTTAAAAGCAAAGAAAAGACCGACACTCGCGGTCCTTGGTTTCGGCGAAACCACGGTTAAGCAAACGCGAGTGTCTCGGTTTCGGCCAAACCGAGCAAGCGGTCAATCTTCAGCGAATCCATGACTACTACCGAGGCTCCTGCTACCCTAGTTGAATCGGCCTCTGAAGTTTTGCCTACTAATGTGGTTCCTATAGAATTATCAGACACCATCCCTTTGGATGTCTCTACCCCAGCACGTGGTGCTGCTAGGCCTCCTGCAGCCATGTCTATTAAGGCCTTTGCCAGGGCTAAAGCAGCCAAAACTGCTAAATCAGTGCCTGTTAAGCCCCCCTCACACAGGCCCAGTTCCAGTTCTCAAATGCTTACTCTGGCAGAGGATCTCATCTCTTTAATAACGGGATCCCAATCTCACCCAGATAGGGCCTCTCAGCCTCCAGAAAAGAGACCTAGAGCAGAGCCCCCAGAGCCAGTGTCCTCAGATGATTCTTCTGATTCAGACATTACAGACCTTCCAGAGGCTCCTTTTTCTACTTATGAAGATTCCGATGCTGAAGAATCTATTCCATCTGCCTCTCCACCAGAGGAATTTTCCTTTGGGGAAACCTTACATGCCATGAGAGAGCAATTCCAATGGCAGGGACAAGATTTCTCAGATTCAAGAAAAAGGCTTAGGACCTTTCTACACTTACCGCAACATAGGCCCTTAGCTATACCTCCAGTTCTGCCTGTTGTGGATGATGCATTTAATGATGTTTGCACTGCTCCTGATACCTTACCTCCAGCCCCTGCCAAACCAGATAGGTTTTACAGGGTAACGGACACTCATCACCACCTATACAAGGCCCCACTTGCAGATCCTGAGACTATCTCCCAGGGACCTAAGGCAGTAGCCGACCTCAGCAAAAAACCCTCTCCCTTCTGAAAGGGAATCCAGGTCCTTAGAGAGATGGGGTAAAAAAGTTTACACCTCTGCTACTCTCTCAGCTAGAGCTTTGAACTGTCAGTTTCATATGATCCAATACCAAGAGTTTATGCTTGATCAGTTAACTAAGAAACTGTCCTCTGATGACTCCTTAGATAAAAAATCTGTTTTAGAAATGGTGAATAACATTCAGCAGGTTAGTAACCATTCTTTAAAATGTGGCTATGATGCACTGGAGGCTTCATTTAGATCAGCCATGACTGGCACAGTTATAAGAAGGCATGCATGGTTGAAAGAACAGGTCTTGCGGATCATGTTAAAGCAAAGCTGTTAGATGCTCCTATGGATAAGGCCAGTCTATTTGGTTCTCCTGCTCAGCAAGTAATGAAGAAAATGGAAGAGAAGGCAAAATCTGTACAAACAGTTAAAGATTTCTTACAGGTTCAGCCCCCAAGGTTTAGCAGGAACTGGCCTTCCAAAATTGGTCCTTTCCAGACTCCTCTAAATCTCAGAGAGGCAGGAATAGGCGTTCCAGAGGCAGAAATCAATCCAGAGGAGGTGTCTACGGAGTGCGCCAGTGGCAAGGCAATAACCAGCGAGGCACAGACACAACCACTGCCACTGCAACAGGACAATCACAGTGACTTGGCTCTGACTCCGCCTACCAGGGAACAAATAGCAGCACCCTTAGGCGGAAAGTTAGCCTTATTTTCAAAAATTGGCACTATATCACAAAAGACAAGTGGATTTTGCAGACTATAGACCAAGGCTACAGGTTTCACTTCCACACCTTACCAGTAAAAAGAGGAATGCCGAACCTACCTCCAAATCAGAAAACAGAAGCTCTAAAGCAGATAGCTCAATTAACAAAGATGAGAGCTGTGGAAAGAGTACCACCAACAGAACAGGGCAAAGGATTCTACTCCAGACTCTTCCTAGTACCAAGAAAAGAGAAAAGTTGGAGACCTATTCTCGACCTGTCCACCTTAAACACATTCATCATTGTCCCAAAATTCAAAATGCTGACCCTACAGCAACTTCTTCCCATGCTGGGCAAGGAGTGTTGGCTGCTAACTCTAGATCTCAAGGAGGCATACCTGCACGTCCCCATACGACCAAATTGCAGAAGATACCTCAGATTTCTTGCAGGATCAGAGCATTATCAATTCTCAGCATTGCCCTTTGGCTTATCTACTGCCCAGAGTATTCACAAAATGCCTGGCATCAGTAATCGCTCATTGCAGGCTACAGGGAATCCAAATTTATCCATACCTGGGCGACTGCCTGATACAAGCGGACAACAAAAGCAAGCTGACAAAAGACTTACAAAGAGTCATTTGCTTACTACAAGCCCTGGGATACACAGTCAATTTAAAAAAGTCAAGACTAATACCATCCCAAACAAAAACATTCTTGGGTGCAGAATTGGACACAGTAAAACAGATGGCATTCCTAACTGCAGAAAAACAAGAACAACTCCCTCATTACTTCTTGGCATTAACAAAGCAGAACAAACTAACAGCAAGGAAAGTACTGCAGGCCTTGGGCTTCATGGCATCATGCATAATCCTGGTCCCCATGCCAGATTGCATATGAGAAAACTACAGTGGTACCTAAAGAATTTATGGTCTCAACACAGGCACAGCTTAGAAACCGAAATACCACTAATCCCATGCCTGAAACAAGAGTTCCTATGGTGGGCTCAAGCATGCCAGTCAAACCCAGGCTTGCCCTTCCACAACTTTCAAGCAAGCCAAACCATCACAACGGACGCCTCAGACCTAGGTTGGGGGCCCACATGCTGGACAAATGCATACAAGGATTATGGACCCCAGATCACCTGCACCTGCACATAAATCAAAAAGAAATGCTGGCAGTAAAACTAGCAATCCAGAATTTCAGACCATTCCTCAAAGAAGGCCATTTGATAAGGACAGACAACACCACAGTCATGTGGTACATCAACAAACAGGGAGGCACTCATTCATACCCCCTATGCCGAATGACTCTGGACCTATGGAATATGGCTCTGAGCTACAACATTCAGTTACAGGCAATATTTGTACCGGGAAAAGAAAACATCCTAGCAGACATGTTAAGCAGAACTACCTCGGATGCTCACGAATGGATGCTACACCCGGACATCTTCAAGGCCATCACACAGAAATGGAGAATGCCACAAATAGACCTATTCGCATCCCCACTCAATCACTCGCTCAAGAAATTCTGCACAAGGACAATACCACCCACTTGCATGGAAGGTGGACTCTCTATCCTTCAGTTGGAAAGGCCTGACAGCATATGCATTCCCACCTCTTCCTTTGATGCACAAGATACTACTGAAAATCAAAGAGGAGCGTCCAAGGATAATTCTGATAGCTCCAAATTGGCCAAGACAACACTGGTATCCATTGCTGAGGAGCATGTCACGGGGGGAGAACGTGGACACTACCCCTGATGCCTTTGATGTTAACTCAGAACGACTACATCATCATGCATCCAAATCTAAAAACTCTGCAACTAACTGCCTGGAACATTACATAACAGCAACTAACCCAGATTTATCCCAAAGGGTTAAAGACATTATCCTGGAGGCCCGCAGACCTTCTACAAGAAGGAACTATGCAGGGAAATGTAAAAGGTTTGTCATTTGGAGCACTGAAAGAGGAAAAGATGTGTCAAAAATAGATATTGCCAACATCCTGGAGTATTTGGCAGAGCTTCTCCATACAGGCCTGTCCTATTCCTCCAAGATACATGCATCAGCTATTTCTGCAGAATACAGCTTTGATCCCCCTGTCTTCTCACATCCTCTACTCAGGCAGTTCCTCAGAGGAATCAAGAATGTAAAACCTCCTAGGAAACCACCATTACCAGCATGGGACTTGAACTTTGTGCTAGAAAAATTGACACTCCCTCCATTCGAACCAGCAGATCTTTAACACCTATCCTGGAAAACTGCTTTCCTACTGGCAATTACTTCAGCAAGAAGGGTTTCGGAACTACAGGCCTTAATGGCAGTACAACCCTTCCTAATCTTCCATCAAGATAGAGTATCCATGAGAACTAATCCTACATTTATGCCTAAGGTGGTATCCAGAGTGTCTCTAAACCAGGCAATCCACCTACCTACCTTCTTTCCCAATCCACAGAACAGGGGGGAAAGACTGCTGCATACCTTGGATGTACATAGACAGTTGCGCTACTACCTGGACAGAACCAAGGGCAATAGAAAAACTGACCAGCTTCTAGTGGCCTATGCAACAGGAAGGGAAGGAAAAGCAATTTCCAAACAGACCTATCTCCAAGTGGATAGGAAATTGCATCAGATTCTGTTACTCCTACCATGGAAAGCCAATTCCACAGAACATAAGACCTCACTCTACAAGGGCTACAGCCACTACCACAGCTTTCTTACGAGGAGTGGCAACCAAGGACATTATTGAGGTGGCTACTTGGACCTCCGTGCATACATTTGCCAAGCATTATAACTTACCTCTATACTCTAGATCCCGAGCAGGGTTTGCTACTGCTGTATTGCAAGGGATCCTAACTACACCATAATTCTTCTTCCTCCTCCCCTAGTTTGGCTATGGTATTCTACCCATTTGTTATGACTGCAGATGCATCCTTGAAGGACATAGTACAGTTTTGTACCTACCATAAATGTAGATGTCCAAACAGGATAGCATCTGCAGTCAGGATTACCCACCCACCTTCCCCTCTGTGGTATTCCTAGGGTATTTACCCTCCTAATAGCTAGCTGGGGATCTCTTATGGTGTATTTGTTTGTATATATGTACATACATGCTTATTTTTTGTGTTTGCCTACCTTTTTTTGGAAACATTGGCATTTACCCAAAATTTAGTTTTCCAAGAGGGCAACTGGCATCTGGGGCAAGAAACACTGAGGAAAATGGCGTCGGCTGATGCCTTTATACCCGAAGACCAGCAGAGATGACGTCGGGTGAAGTGCGACACCAGCCGAGGCCAGACCCAGACTTTGGAATCCGGCCGACCGAGGGGCTGCCTGACGACAGGACAACCCATTTGTTATGACTGCAGATGCTATCCTGTTCGGACATCTACATTTATGGTAGGTACAAAACTGTACTTTTTTCACAAGGACAGGGTATCCTTAAGAACTAACCCGTCCTTTCTCCCCAAAGTTTTCTCAAACCAATATTAATCAATCCATCGATCTACCAGTCTTTTTCCCAAACTATTCTGACAGAGCTGAACAAAAGCTTCATTTTTTGGATGTCCATCATCAGCTCAGGTTCTATTTGCATAGAACGAAACAATTCAGGAAATCGGACCAATTATTTGTCTCCTATGCAGAAAACAGGAAAGGTCTCCCAGTGTCTAAAGTGACCTTATCCAGATGGTTGTCTTCCACCATTTCTTATGTGTATTCACTCAGAGGCAAGCAACTACCTTCTAAACCGAAAGCACACT
This sequence comes from Protopterus annectens, assembly GCF_019279795.1. Lineage (NCBI taxonomy): Eukaryota > Metazoa > Chordata > Ceratodontiformes > Protopteridae > Protopterus > Protopterus annectens. The sequence continues at coordinate 569,120,590 of NC_056744.1, read as the reverse complement.
CAACCAGGAGTCTATCCACTTCTGCAGCCTTTCAGGATAGACTACCCATTGATACCATTTGTGCAGCAGCTACTTGGGCCACTCCTCATACCTTTGTCTCTCATTACAAGTTAGATTTGGCCTCCAGAGACAGAGCCAGTTTTGGTTCCACAGTTCTCAAGAGTCTGTTCCATTGAGCCACCGGGATACAGGTGCTAGGGCCTGGTCCCATCCAGCAAGAATGAAGGCGAGATTGACAACTTAACATTTAGAAGTTATGTACCTACCGTAACGTTCCATGTTAGTTGTCTTCTCGCTTCTTTCTTGCATCCCTCCCTCCTTCCCCCTGGCCTGGACAGATCTTGAAGAGTTCCTATCAGGTTGTTTCCTCCTAAGCCTTCATTAGAGGACTCCTTTATTATGAACTTGGGTTTCCTAAAATATATTAGGTTAGTCCTTAGCAGGGTAGGTTAGCTACCAAACGAGATCTGAGGTAGTCCCGCCTTGCATCATGGGATATAGGGTTGCCTCGAGCTGGTAAAAGGAGTTCTCAAGCTAAGCAAGTGCCGAGTCGGTGCCGAGGATCGGCTCCGAACCCATCCAGCAAGAAAGAAGGCGAGAGAAGACAACTAACATGGAACGTTATGGTAGGTACATAACTTCTAATTTTCAGAAAATCTGACCAGCTTTTTGTATCCTATGCTACAGCTTCACAACAGAAGGCTATATCACAAACCATTTCTAAATGGATAGGACATTGCATTCGTTTTTGCTATACCCATTATGGAAAACCAGTTCTTGCTACCATTAGGCCCCACTCTACCAGGGCAACAGCTACATCTACAGCCTTCCTCAGGGGGGTACCAACCAAGGAGATTTTGGAAGCTGCAACTTGGAGTTCAGTACACACTTTTACCAAACACTATCACTTGCCACTTTACTCTAAGACTAGGGCTGGCTTCACCACTGCAGTTCTGCAGGGCCTTCTAGCCTCCTCTAACCCTCTACAACTCCTCCACCCATCCATAGCTTTGGGATTCTACCCAAGTGTGATGACTGCAGCAGGGTAACACGATGAACATAGTACAGTTTTGTACCTACCATAAATGTAGATGTTAGAGTGTACACCGTGCTGCAGTCCAGGTTACCCTCCCTCTATCCCCTCTGATCTAACTGGCTAAATCTGTACAATACCTTCCTGATGTATTTGCTTATAGCTGGAGGGATTTTGTGTTTGTCAAAAAAAATTACTTTTTTTTTGTACTAATTACTGACCACCTCTTTGGGGGCACCTGACATCTGGGGCAAGAAAAGCCGAAGAAGATGGCGTCTGATGCATTATTTATACTCCTGGCGCACTGACGTCAGGGAAGAAGCGACAGCAACCGATGCCGGACCAAGACTTTGGAATTCTGGCCGACTGCGGGACCGCCTGACGACAGGATAACCCAAGTGTGATGACTGCAGCAGGGTGTACACTCTAACATCTACATTTATGGTAGGTACAAAACTGTACTTTTCTTCCGAAAGTCTGCTCAGAAAATAATTTAAACCAATCTATAGACCTTCCTGTGTTTTCCCTAACCACACCAACAAGGCAGAGTACAAATTACACCAATTGGACGTTCGTAGACGATTGCATTTTTACCTGCACAGGACTAAGGAAATAAGGAAGGTCTGACCAACTATTCCTTTCCTATACTCTAGGCAAACAAGGTCTCCCAGTTTCCAAGGTGACCTTATCCAGGTGGTTGTCGCACACTATTACTTTCATTTATCAATTAAGAAACAGAGTTGCCTGTCAAACCGAAAGGTCATTCTACTAGGGCCTTGTCCACCTCTGTAGCCTTCCAATCTAGGTTGCCCATGGATTCTATCTGTGCAGCTGCTACGTGGGCAAATCCTCATACCTATATTTCTCATTACAAGCTAGATATGGTCTCCAGGAGCAGAGCCGACTTTGGTTCCACTGTTCTGAAGAGTCTTCCAATGAGCCACCCAGGATTGTAGGTGCTAGGAACACTGTCCCAACCAGCAAGAACGAAGGCAAAATAGACAACTTAACATAAAGAAGTTATGTACCTACCATAACGTTCCATGTTAATTGTCTTTATCTCGCCTTCTTTCTTGCGCCCCACCCTCCGTCCCCCTGTTCTATTGGACCGAGAGGAGTTCTGGCTTCACTGGCTGAGTGTTCTCTGGTTTGTTTCCTCTACTGATTTAGAGAGTGTGACAGGTATGCTCATCCTGTTTGTTTGGACAGGTTGATTCTCTGGCTATGTCTGGGGTTTGCTATTTCAAAAGAGATCTGGGTAGCTATCGCTAGGCATCATGGGATAAGGGGTAGCCTTGAGCCAGTAAACGGCTCTCGAGCTATAGAAGATGGCAGAGTCGGAGCCGAGGATCGGCTCCGATCCCCTACCAGCAAGAAAGAAGCTGAGATGAAGACAACTAACATGGAACGTTATGGTAGGTACATAACTTCTTTTTCTTTTTCTGTCGCATGTTATGAAGTTTTGGTGTTACAGCAGTAATACTGCCAAAAGCCGTACATATAGTTCTTGTGTAAAACTTTTCTTTAAGTAGCAGAATGAATGAGTGATGTTGACTTCCTCGCTCATGCTAAAATTAATTGAAATCTACCTTCTCAACTTCACTGTCATGTTCATTTTCCCATTGTGATGATCAGCCTTTATTTTACTTGATTTTCATGTGTTCTCCTGATACCTGCTTTATCTAGATCTATTTAGGGAGCTGGAACCTGTTTTAGCAATCGGTGGGGAGAAGCAAGAGAAACTACCCTGGATAAGACACTAGTCTGTTATTGGATGTCCTCACACTTCAGAGCAGTTTGTGGAGGATCAGCAGTTCACTTACTGTTTTTTTTTTGGGATATGGTTGGAAAACAGGAGCACCTTGAAGACTAACCTGAAAGCAACAGTCAGCAACCAAACTGGAAGTACTGAGGACTGTTTATTAGTGACACCTAATCACTGCAACATTGCTCTACCCATTTTATGTCACAAAAACCTAGAAAGTTCTCAGCTTTACAGGGCTGGTGTTAAAATTTTGGGGGCTCCCAGCAAAGTTCAAGTTGGGGGCCCCCTAGGCACTTCCAGTGTAAGTATCATCCTGTCATTGCCACACACTTCTAGGAGTAGTACGCACAGACCTTAGCTACAAGCTGTTAGATTACAACAGGCCTATATACCACACTTTGTTGACCTGTCTAACAAAGGGGCACTTAGTTACTGGCATTTAGTTGCAACAATTATATATTGCAACAAGTATATGTACAGGTCTGGACTTAAATGAAGTAATGACTAGGCCTAATGTTTCAATAGTGCCCCCATACACCCTCCAGTCCTTTCCTCTGATCCACCACCCCCTTTTGGGCTCCCCATACCATGCACATTACTTTTTTCTTCCTTTTCTCACATTTTGCCTTAGTCAGCTTTTTCAAGAAGCCATAACTTAATATATGCTCTGAACTGCATTTTAAAGTTTTTCTTTTTACACAACATTTTCATTCAATAATGGCTTGAGCAAAAATTAAGGAAAGAAATTTGCTGTTGCTGTTAAGCTTTAGTTTTCTTTGCATTCTTTCAGCACTCATTTTCTGACCAAGACAGCACAGTGATAACCATTTAGGAAATAACTCAATTAAGCTGGTGTCCCCAAAGCCATAGGGGTTATATATGTGCCCTTTGATGCAATTTAGAGCATTTTCTCAGCATTTTAATCCAATGGTTGCCTAAACAAAAATCATGAAAAAGAAAAGAATTTCAGTCTTTTTCTTTCAAGGAAGACAAATTATGCCCAAGACGTAATGTTCAAAGCTGATAAAATTAGTAGCTCACAGTAAACTAACAAGCCGGTTGTGGAAATACATAGGTCTTATCTGGGAATACTGCTTCCTTCCCTAACCCCTCACAAAAGACAGTCACTGCCTATACTTCCCTCTGGTGTTAGACTAGGATGAAAGCAGAGGTTTAAATTGCCTTAGCAATATATTTCAAGTGACTGCTGATATATGTATACATGGCATGCTTCCTCACCCCTAACCCTCAGTCAGCCCCGTGTATATGTGCCTGATGTGTGATTGTTAGGATGATTCAGTAATATATTCTAATTTGTTGCTCTTGAACAGTACACCACCCCTACATAAGCTATAGTAACCTTCTTTTTACACCTCTGAGGTCTGTGAGAAAAGTAAAAGAAACAATGACCACACTGTCCTCAGCTCAATCACAAGCTATAATGACTTCATGTGCACACCTTCAAGGTTTGACTGTGATGAAAATTAAAGTTGTAATAACCACACAATCGCCAGATCCCAGCAGCTTTCTGTACACACATTTGAGCAGGGTTGGTTTTAGAATGGGTGTGGTTGAAACCAGAGGCTATTAACTTTATCCTAAAAGGTTCATATCTCAGCATTGTTCAGGTTAAACAGCTCAGTCAGAAAATTGATACATTTTTTGTCCTTATTTTTCTTCAATCAACAATAGCTTTTGTGGGGGTCCCCACAGAGTCGAGGATGATTAAGGGAGCCCCCAGTATCCATTTATACAGTTTGTTGAGTGGGGGCCACCAGACACCAAGAAGATTTAAGTGTTTGAATGTTCTGTGATACATCTTGTGTCTTACTTTTGAAGTAATTACTTAAGTAAATATTTTTTACCGATACCCAGAAGAATGTCTGTGTCCTGGCATTATTGGGTGCATACACATACAAAAATCAGTAATATTTTTTACACACGCAAGGATAAGCCATAGCAGTTCTAGTTTTGTAGTTATTTTATCAAATTGCAATAGATTGTGCAGCACTGGTGCTGCCACACCCGATCAGTGACTGCTGTTTAGCAGTCGTCAAATAGCAGCAGAGGGGTAAGTCACTTATTGGGTCTAAATCCGAATAGCGAAGAGGCGTTTAATCAAATGCCTCTTCGATGCATAAAGAGCAAACGCACTAAAGCACGAATGCTCAAAACAGAGATTTCTTTCCTTGGGAAAGAAATCTCTTGGCCTTCCCAGTGTGTTTGCCTCTTTCCCCACTGTAGTGCATTCTTGGAGTTGGTATATTTAGGAGATGTAATGTTTGAAAGTGTGTGTTAGTTCTACCTATTTCTTTCCCAGGGAAAGAAATCTGTGTTCTGAGAGTTCGCTTTGTGTTGGCGAGGAGGCATTCGATTAAACGCCTCTTCGCTGTTCTGATATAGACCCCACTTATTTACGTCATTGAGCAGTAATTCATACCTGTCACTGTCCCTGATTTCACAGACCTTCCCTGATTTTGTTCATACATTTGCTTTCTCCTTCGCAAAAAGTTGGATTTGCTGGTAAATCTTTCAGGATTACAGTCACTCAGTCCCGACATCTGAGTTTTATACTTATGGTCCATAAATACGTGTTGATACAAAAGGCGTTACTCTACTAACTTTTTAAGTGCATTAGAGTAATATTTAAAATGTAGTCATGATTCTGAGCCTTTATTCTATTATTTTTGGGATTGCACTGAAAGGAATTGAGAGTTATACTATCTGGTGTTATGCTTGTATTTATAAAACTCCCTGAAAGAGAAAACCATCCCTGGCTATCAGAAGTATCAGCTCTTCTTAAAATCCAAAATTTGCACCAAGATAAGTCACTTTGCGCTGTTCTCTCTCTAGGGCATACCTTGCTCATGTTCATAATCAACTTCATCCTAACAGGGTCATATCGCAGACTTCTCTAGGTTAATGAGCATAATTAGTAAATTAGTACATTTTTCCCTAATCTGCAACAGCTTTTATGGGCCCCCCACATAGTCCAGGATGATTATGGTGGCCCCCTGCTGCCACAGGGTATAGTAAGTGGAGAAAATGTCCAACAGCAGGATTTAACTAAGCCACTGGCATTATGTCAGTGGTAAAATATTTAATAGAATTCTGATGCCTGTTACTTGACAAATCACTGTTACTACAACCAGAAATATCTTTAATTTTAAAGGAGGTATAAATAAGTTACCCATGTGGTTTATTAAGTATACCAGAATGTTATACTAGCTTTTCTTGGTTTGACAGACTTGTAACAAAATATCAGGATAAGATAACTTGCTGTGGTTGGGGGCCCCCAGAGAACAGGGGGCCCCCAGCAACTGCAGGATTCGCTGGTGCCTAAAGCCAGCTATGCAGCTTTGAAGAGAGTTAACTCCAATTTTGCTTAATGTTTTGGTACTGACTCAACCCATCTGTTTTTGTTTCGTTTTTACCTCTCCTGCATCTACCACAAGCTCTTCTCATTCTCAGGGTGTACTGAACCTGCCTTAGTCTATTCAGGCTCAACCCAGCCTCATGTCTAGGGCCAGAGAGGAGATAATGAACACTGGTGCTGCAACATACTGCTGCAGGGACGTGTGCCGTATCCCCCACCACCCAGCAGCAGCCTTATGAGCTCTGCAGTTGCTGCCTTCAAGAAGTGCATGTACTCTTCTTCATAGGTTGGTACTAGGCTGTCGGCCCTAGGGCCTATACAAGCCTAGCCATAACAATTCCCTGGCTATTTCTTCAAACACTATTTACTTCCCTGCACTCCTGTCTAGCAGGGCGACTGACGTGACACCGGGGTGAATTTCCTTTCTCCCATCCAATCGTCAAGGCTTCTTTTGAAGAGGGCCAAAGAGGCGCTCTGCTTGACATGTATGGGCAGTCTGTTCCAGAGTCTGAGGAGTCTCTGGGTCAAGAACCTAAAGTCTGAGGAGTCTCTGGGTCAAGAACCTATCCCTGCAGTATGTTTTGTTTATTGTGATGACAAGGTTTAGATCCCTGGAGTGTGTGGCTCTGAGGGATTGGGATTTCTTTAAGTGTAGCATGTCCAACAGCTCTGGGTTTGACATGGCCTTGTATGTTAAGCAGAGATTGCCTTTGAGTAGACTATATGCGACAGAGTATAGCTGGAATTTTTTAAGGCGGTCAGCGTAGGACATCTGCTTTAGGCTTGTGATTCTTTTAATGAGGTATTTCTGCGGTCTTTCCAGTTGTTGCAGATGTCTTGAGAGGTACATACCAAACTGGGCGTTGTATTCTATAGTGGGTCTGAGGGATGAGTACAGTGGGACAATGACCTCCTTTTTTCTGGAGGAAAAGCCCTTAGTGATGAGGTGTGCCACATAGAAGGATTTCCTGATTATTGTGGCGATGTGGTCATCGAAGGTGAGACCACTGTCCACCTGTGTCCAAGTCTCTTATCAAACTTTCGGTGTTTTGTGTACTGCCACCTTCGTGGTAATTCACAGGTACATGTTTTTTTCCCAAAGGGGATAACTATACATTTCTGTATATACCATCTCCTGAGCAAACAGTACACCATTTGCAGCATGGAGCTTTTTCCAGTATTGCAGCCAGCCTAAGTTGCCCCCCTCCCTCCATGGGTGAGCAGACCTGGGTTGCTCAATCCCATGCTCCCTGCACAGCCCTCCATTATCACCACATCTTTTTATCTTGTTTAATCAAAAACTTTGTTGCTGTTAAAAGTAAGTCCATATTTTGTAAAAATGTATTTGAGTGCAGTCCCAGTCAGTGAAGAGCATTTTTTATTAGCCCTTCAATGTGTTGCAACAGTAAACCCTAGAAGCACTCCCTTACCAAAGCTTTCAGAAGTCATTGTGCATGCTGCCGCCTCCCCCAGTCCCCTTTAGTCTTTAATCAAGACTAGAAACAGTAGTCAGTTTAAACTGCAGTGGTACTGTCTAGGTTTTGTAGCCTTTTTGTGTTCCTTAACTTTTCTTACTGGTAGGAATGTGAAAAGCTGAAGTTATCTGCTACTAGACTTAGTGAGTGTAAAAGTCAAGGTAGGCTTTCAAAATAAGCATTGCCAGTACCTGCTTGTCATGGGATGAGACTGACATGGTTCACTGCTTCTCACCCCACACAAAATAGACTTAATTTGTGTAATGTCATGGTGTGGATTGTATTTGTTTGCATAATACAAAAGAAGACTGTACTACCTATTATGCACTTGTTCCCATTGTCTGTGTCCTACTTTACTGACACTCCCTTAGTGCTTGATACATCTATCATCTCATGCACAACCTTTTTATCTAAACCTTTATTGCATCATTCTTGAGCTGTCCTCTGTCTTCCATTTGTGCACCTGTATCTTTGAATGTCTTCTCGTCCGCCTCTATTGAATGGTAGAGCCCTTTCAGACTTCAGTCGTTCCCCCCTTTGTAGGAGTTTGTGGAATCTAGCTGCTTTACAGTGTGTGTGTGTGTGTGTGTGTGTGTGTGTGTGTGTGTGTGTGTGTGTGTGTGTGTGTGTGTGTATATATATATATATATATATATATATATATATATATCTATATATATTTATATATGTATATATATATATATTTATATATGTTTTTTTTAATGTGTAAAATCTGGGATTGCTTACCTTTGGCTGACATGGCAAAATGTCGAGAGCAGGAATGTCTACCACAAGAGGTTGTCAATGCAAACATCTGCAGGCAAGTACACATGCAAGAAAAATCATTGCCATATGCGAACAATAAAAGTAAAAGTTTTTGTAGAGGGGCAAGCCCCCCTCCCCCCGCGCAATCACTGCTAGCTCCGAGATCGCACGGTCTCTGAGGAAAGGGAATATTCCCCCACCCAGAAATTATTGGTGTAGCACACCAATCAGATGATGACATTTTGCTTTGTAGACCAAATTCAGGAGCCTGGAGTAGAGGACTGAACTCCGGGGGGGGGGGGGAGCTTTTTCAGACTCAGCCGGACAGCATTGCTTGCTCAGTCACACAATTAGGCAGTGAATGCTGAGGGAAACCAACTTTGCACCAGTGGAACCCAGGAAATCGCTTAACAGCTCCTTAATCCTCTAACTCACCTGCCCGACAGACCCACGCATACATGTGTGTGTGTATGTATAAATGTGTGTGTATGTATGTATGTGTATATATATATATATGTATGTATGTATGTATGTATGTATATATATATATATATATATATATATATATATATATATATATATATATATATATATATATTTATTTGTTGAACCCAAAATGCTCAAACATTGAAACACTGCAGCTATGCAGCTAAGTGATTTTGCAGAGAATCTATTTGTACTCCTGCAGACTCAAAAATTGCTAACTCTGAGATTGCTCTTACTTGGAATACAGACAGAACTTAAATTTGATAGAAAATAATTTTCCTTTTTTTTTTCTGAAATTGCCAATTCTCAGAGTTTGTATACCTAAAATATGTGGTGGGTAGTAGGGAGTCCTTTAGGCCACCTTGCAAAGTTTTTTTTATGTATTTTATATTTAGTAACACCACATTATGGTAAACTTCTTAGTGTTCAGGACAGTTTCAGATTAGTCTGACAGGCAAGTCTATCAACTTGCAAATGCTGAAACTTCATACCTTTTGTTACCTTTGCTTTTATCACCATGGCTTGTCTTGCGTATCTCTCAGCTTTATTGTGTGTACCACAGTGATTGTTGCTGTACAGTTTTTGTCTATATTGGAAAAATACAAAAGTAGTTAGCTTATATGCTTCCAAAGAGTGGGTGGTCTAGTGTTTTCTACAGTACTATAGTATCCTGCTGCAATATAACCCTAGACTGGATAGACCTACGACAGCGAAACAACGGATGAAACATCATATTCATGAACATCATAACATGCCTGTGGGGAAAAAACAGCAGTGCACAGAAATATCAAAATTAGAAGAAACCACAAAAGTCTGTTTGCAGAGGACAAGCCCCGTGCTGCATATTGGACTACCTCACCTATTGCTTAAGTACTGTTCCGTAGTTGCACAAACACTGAGAAAGGGCTAACTGAAAAAATAAAAAGTTCTACTTCCAGTTTGCAGCATTCTGCTGCATATACCAGTAACTGTGAACACTACCTGCCATTTGACATGAAGCTTAAAATTCTTGGCTCCCTCTCGCCACCTCCCTTCAAACAAATAGCAGGGTGTACCAGAAATATTTGGTAGTCGGACTACAAATAACCTATGTACAATGGGCATAATAATAACCAGGACAGACCCTCATAAATGCAATTTGAATGAGTAGGTCTAACATGTATTGATCCAGTTCTGAGGAGCACCACAGAGAACAGTTGACCTCCTTTCAGAGCCAGCAGTAGATGATTTTTTCATTTCCTTCAAGGCAGTGGGTTCTTTATGTATTCCACCCTTTCCACTGATACCCATGGTAATTCTGAAGATTCAGGACTCTCCAAAGGATATTTGTGGTGACCACATTTGGCCCAGTTGATATTGTTTCTCCCTTTTTATGAAATTGGCAAAGGGTGATTGCTAAAAGCTTCCTCACTAGCCAGATCTACTCACGCAAGGTGAAAAGGGGGACTTGATGCACCCCAGTCTGATATTTTAAATTTTCTGCTTGGATTCTGATACCTTTAAGATATCTCTTCTTTGAGGACCTGCAAGTTGCTACTAAAGGTAGCAAGAAATCCTGCTGCTGGAAGATCTTATATTGACATGTGGAAGACTTTTCTAGTGGGTACCTACCGAGTAACCAGGGCCGTACCTGTGATTGTGCAACTGGTGTTCAGATATTTGAGTCATTAGTCTTCGGCCTTTGTACTGCTTTGTCAGGGTCCATCTTGTAACCAGTTTAGTATGCCTGTCAGTGGATCTCTTCTCTTTCTGCAATGTTTTCTAAGTAAAGCAGTTTCTGATGACTGTTTCACTAGAAATCACCTTTCAGACAGGCTGCTCCTTCCTGTGATCTTGACTTTTTGCTGGAAAAGTTAACCACATTTCTGTCTGAACCTGCACTTCAGGCTTGTTTAAGGTTTATTACCTGGAAAACTGTTCTTCCGTTTGCTCTTACACATGCAAGATCAGTATCGGAGTTACAAACTTTCTTGGTGGGTAAACTCTATCTGGTCTACATTTGGGATAAGAACAAATCCTTCATAGGTAGGTACTAGGCTATTGGCACTAGGGCCTATGTAAGCCTAGCCAAACGGTACCTTGGCTTTTGCCACCCAAGAAAATTATTTTCCTGTGCCCCTGTCAAGCAGAGCCACAGAAGTTATCCCTGGGGTGAATTTCCTATCTCCCATCTAATCATCAAGATTTTTCTTGGAGTGCTAATGAGGAGTGTTTGATATAGATAGGTAGTTTGTTCCAGAGTATGGGAAGTCTCTGGGACAGGAATCTATCCCTCCAGCATGCTCTGTTTATTGTGGTGACAAGATTTAGGTCCCTAGATCCTGTAACTCGGAGGGATTGGGATTTTTTTTTTTCCCTTAAGTGGAGCATGTCCAACAGCTCTGGGTCTAACATAGCTTTGTATGTTAGGCAGAGATCGCCTCTGAGTAGGTAATGTACGACAGAGTAAAGCTGGAGTTTTTTGAGACTGTCTGCGTAGGGCATCTGTTTGAGGCCGGTAATCCTCTTTGTGAGGTATTTCTGTGGCCATTCCAGTTGTAGATGTCTTGTGAGGTACATAACAAAAGGGGCGTTGTACTCTATAATGGGTCTGAGTGATGAGTAGAGGGGAACAATGACCTCTTTTTTTTTCCTGGATGAGAAACCTTTTGTGATGAGGTGTGCCACGTAGAAGGATTTCCTGACTACTGTGGTGATGTGGTTATTAAAGGAGAGACTACTGTCCACCTGTGTCCCAAGGTCTCGTATCACACTTTCGGTGTTAAGTAGACTACCGCCTATGTGGTAGTTCATGGGTACAGAATTTTTACCAAAAAGGATGACACTGCACTTTTTGGCATTGAGCTTGAGGCCATGGCTTTGACACCAAGCATCTGTCTCAGTGAGGCCCTTTTGTAGGATGTCCACATCGTTAGGAGTTTTGATTATGGCTCCTAGTTTGTAGTCATCTGCTAACTTTGTTAGCCAAAGACCTTCTGTGTTAGCCTGTACTTCAGAGAAGTAGATACCAAACAGGAGAGGACCTAGGACTGAACCCTGTAGTACTCCACTTGTCACTGGTCTGAAGTTGGATTTAGTGTGCTACTTTCACAGTGTGGTTTCTGTCAGTGAGCCAGTTGGTAATCCATCTTGTGACGTAGGGGTTTATACCTAGTTTAGTGAGTTTATCTATAATTCCAGAGTGGGGGATGGTGTCAAAAGCCTTGGCAAGGTCTAGATAGGCTATGGGAACCACCTTGCCCTCCTCTATGGCTTTGGTGTCTGGTTCAAAGAAGTCTATCCAGTTTAGGAGACACGATCTGCCTTTTACAAACCCAAACTGGGTAGAGTCCAGAGTTTGGAGATTACCAGTGTCATTGTTTATAAGTTCCATGATGATACGTTACATAGCCTTGCAGACCAGGCTCGTCAGGCTAATGAGGTGGTAGTTCCCGGTGTCCGTGGTGGCTTCCCCGTTGTGGAGTGGGATAACCATTGCTGTGCGCAATTCAGTGGGCACAAAGCCTGAGGTTAAGCTATGACTGAACATGGTATTTAGGTGGGGTGCCAGTTCGTTCTGTAGTTCATGTAGAACGCAGCCTGGGATGTTGTCAGGTCCCATGGATGCTGTGTTCTTGGCTTTGGGGAGTGTTTTTTTTTTTACCTGTGCAGCCGTGATTACAGGAACTTTGCATAGAGACGGGCCCTGTAAGGGGTGAGAGAGGGGTAAAGTTATCACTGAACCTATCTGCCAGGATGGTGGCCATATCCAGTTCGTTCTGCGTATTTAATGCCATTGTGCTGTAACTTGGAGCAGATCTGAGAGTTGCCATTGAGATTCTTGACCTAGCTATAGAATGCTTTCTTGCTGTCTTTTTAGAATCGGTGACTATTTTGTTTTCGTAACTAGCTTTGGAGTATTTTTTATGTGGAATCTCAGCTTCTTACTGAGGCTGACCACGGAGTTCCTCCAATCATGGGATTTTACTGTTTTGCAACAGTTTCTTCTGTTGTAGAGTTTGTTTATGGCAGGGGACCACCAGATTGGCTTCCATTTTTTGGAGGTTAGCATCTTGGTTCTGTTAGGGATTGCACGATCCAAGCACTTGTATAAGTTCTTATAAAGTACATTTGTATAGGATTCAGCAGTCGTACCTCTATTATCCATCAGCATGGGTGTCATGAAGTTTGCCACTTCTGTCTTAATTGTGAAGTTGGCTTTGGAGAAATTGTTTATGGTGGTTTCCCTAATGGGGGGGTGGGGGTGGGATGTGGATGTCTAGGGTGATTTGCTTGTGGTTGGATCTGACCAATGAGGAATTGACCTCTGGTGTGGAACACCGGTTGCCCATGTTGGTAATGACCAGGTCTAGGATATTGCTGCCCCTGGTGGGGGTGTGGATAAGTTGATCCAAGACATTTGGAATTTGAATTCCAGAAAACGTTGAGCACAAGAGTTGGTACATGAGTAGTTTTCCCAGTTAATGGTGGGGTAGTTGAAATTGCCCATTATTAGGGTGTTGGGTTGTACCTTAATATTTTCCAGTGTCTCAAGAAATGAGGAGTGGGAATCCTGGGGCATGGTGGGGGATCTGTAGCAAGCTACAATTTGGATTGTGGTCTTGCCCATAGTTAGTTGCACTTGGATAATCTCGGATGCATTATGCTGAGCAACTAGCCTGGAGGTGTGGATATCCTTAATGAATATGGACACGCCTCTGCCTTTAGTGCTTCAGTCCAGGTTAGGTGGCCGAAAGGTGTGGTATGAATTGTAGCCTGGTAATGCAGGGGTGCTCTCTGGAGCCTTGAACCAGGTCTCTGTCACTGCACAGATGTCAATGTTTTCCATTTTAAGAAGTGCCTCGAGTGAGTGCATTTTGAGATTTAGACTTCTAGCGTTAAGCAGCATTATCCTCAGATTTTGTTTGCTTGTACCTATTACCGTGGTGAATTCGTCATTTGAATCTTGCCTAAAAAAGGCACTATAGGGATGGCAAGAGCCTTGGCCAGTATCCAGAATCCCAAGGATGACGGGTGCAGACCATCTCTGGCAAAGGATCTTGGTTTGCCGATCATGCCATCCCAGGCAGACACATACTGGATCCCCTTAGAATGACACCAGAAGCGTAGACAATTCATTCCGGGTGATGGTAGGATGCTGCTAAGGCCTAGGATCATACCTGCTTGGGCTACAAGATCGGACATCTCCTCCATGTCTCTCTTCATGTAGTCCAGGGAGGTATGTCTTAGGTCATTCACACCAACATGGACAATGACAGAGTCATATTTGTACTTGTTGTGGAGTGACCCAAGTGCATGTGTTATGTGGCGGATCCTGGCACCTGACAGTAACTTTCTCCTTGTTTAGCTTGGTGAGTGGAACATCAGTGTGCCTGACTATAGTCACCTATGACTAGAGTGTTGGATACGTTGTTATGCCTTATGGTCTGTGGTTGAGTAGCACACTGAGTTTGTGGGCTGTGTGTCATTTGGGTTGTGTTAGGGGGTGGAGGTTGCTTGCGTTTCTGCTTTGGAGGTCCCTGTTGCTTGGGTAGATTTTTTTTTTTTTTTTAGAGCCTCTGTGAATTTAGGTGTGTGTGTTGTGTGTGTGTGTGTGTTTTGGTGGTGTAGGTTTTGAGGGATTGTGATTGGTGTGGTGCAAGTGTTTACCTTCTCCTCTTGACCGTCTAGTCCAGTCGGGTGAAGAGCTTTGCTTCCCGTTTGGCTATACAAGTGCGTCTCTCACAGGTTGTAGTGTTGGGTTGTAGAAGGAGAGGGTTGTCTGTGTACATGAGGCAGTTGCTACATTGCCCCAAGATGCCCAGATTTATCAGGTAGACAGGAGAAAACACTGGGAGCTGACCCTTAGACATGCCTGGATAGGTGCTTAAGTACCAAAAACTGTTTTCCTCTTGACAAGTGAGGGAAATTGAGTGCTGTTTTAATTGTAGCTTATTTAGTGCTTACACTGAGTTCTGAACAAGTGCTGAGCTCAAAGAAACAAACGAGTGCTGAAACTAGGAAACTGGCTAGTTCTAAAACAAAATTAAGCTAGAAGGCTTCCCTCCAACACAGAAAGGCTTGGGTGCTTAGCAGCTTACAAACAGTCCTGGATATACAGCAAATCTGTATCTGAACTTCATTTATGTCAAAAGTTTTCTTTGAATCAGGCCATCAATCTCCTTCTGCTCTATGCTATCCCTCAGAAGCAAGGAGAAAGGATTTTGTTTACTCCCCTGGACATGCATAAAACAAGTTTGTACCAACTTGACAGAAGGAAGTTCTTTTTTGAAAGCCAATCTGCTGTTTATTTTTTTCATGCCAGAACTAAGAAAAGATGACACAAGTTAGACCATTTCCAATTGACTGACCTTGGCTATCGCCTTTTTTCTATTTCCACCATGGTAAACCAGTTCTAGGCAGCATTAAGGCACAGTCCTTGAGAGCATTGGCATCTTGGATGGTATACTGGAAATTATACAATGACTTATTAGTTTCAAAAACTTGCACACTGATTGTTCAGCCTGGTCAGCCTGTCTGTTGTAAATTGAGCATATACCAATAGAAAGTCTGGCTGCTGAAGTATAATTGAGCTGCAAAATTTTTCTATTGATATATACTGTGGAGGACAGAGCAAAATAGAAGAATTATCAGGTACATTCTGCAAAATTTAAGAAACAGAAATGTTCGTGATTTATCTTGTATTTCTGTACTGTCTGTCCTTAAATCTCAGCAGACTGTCTTACCTCTGAACTGTCCAGATTTTTGCACCATAGTTTTCTTATTTTCCTCATAGTAGTTGTATTTTTCTGGAAAGCTTGGGATTGAAGGCATTAAATAATGACACACATTTTAAGATTTAGCCTTCATATCCTTCAGAAAATGTGGACTAACTCAACCTCTCCTTGTGCAAGTTTGCATAATAAAATCTGTCCCTATTTTTGGACCTTTATTCCCATTATTATATTGTGCTCTGTCCAGCTTTCTTGCATTAAAACTAGCAAGAATGAGGGGGTGGGGGTGGGGGGCAAAGCAGATTCTCATTTCTCCATTACTTCTTTTGAACACCACTGAGGTACTGCTAAAGGGGGAAAGTCCCATACACATGCACAGTACACCAGAAAACATGGAAGAATGTGAAACATCATGGTGAAACACTACAGCAACATTATACAAAGGCATTATGTAAGAAAGACAATCAATTTTTCTTGCATAATGTTGTATAATAGCAGCAACCCACTCCCGAGTGTTGGTAATGCTGGGATTTACCCACAGTTAGCTTTGTTTGATCACTCGGGCTTCCCCCTCATGATCAAACCACACCAAGCATGGGTAAATCCATAATAGTAGTACTTTTAAACACCTTACAGCTGACAGTGTATATGTTTAATGTGTATGCTGCCTCCTCAAGCAAGCATTTGATATATATTTAGCTAGGTACAAATTATCCCCAGCCTATTATGGAGGGTAAATTAATCGTTCTCTTAGAGAACATATAAGAGAGCATGTTAGTGAAATAAAAAGGTGCACTTCTAATGAACTATAGACATATATTCAAATGAATAATAGCAATCCCATTTTTTCAGTTGGTACAACTTAGTGGATATAAAAAGTGTACACACCCCTGTTAAAATGCCAGGTTTTTGTGATAAAAAAAATGAGACCACAATAAATAATTTCAGAACTTTTCCCACCTTTAATGTGACCTATAACCTGTACAATTCAATTGAAAAACAAACCAATCTGTTAGGAGAAAAATATAACAAGTAAAAAAAAGTACAATAAACTGGTTGCATAAGTGTGCACACCCTTAAACTAATACTTTGAAGCACCTTTTGATTTTAATTACAGCATTCAGCCTTCTTTGGTAGAATTGCATCAGCATGGCACATCTTGACTTGGCAATATTTGCCCACTCTTCTTGCAAAAGCTCTCCAAATCTGTCAGATTGTGAGGGTGTGTCTTTTGTGCACAGCCCTCTTCAGGTCACCCCCACAAAGTTTCTATTGGATTTAGGTCTGGGCTGTGGCTGGGCTATTCCAAAACTTTAGTTTTCTTCTGGTGAAGCCATTCTTTTGTTGATTTGGATGTATGCTTGGGTTCATTGTCATGTTGAAAGGTGAAATCCCTCTTCATCCTCTGCTTTCTAGCAGACGCCTGAAGGTTTTGGGCCAAAAGGGACTGGTATTTGAAACTGTTCATAATTCCCTCCACCTTGACTAAAGCCCCAGTTCCAGCTTAAGAAAAGCAACCCCAAAGCATGATACTTGCCACCACCATACTTCACCTTGGGGGATGGTTTTTTTTGGTGATGCGAAGTGCGTTTGCGCCAAACGTACCTTTTGGAATTGTGGCCTAAAAGTTCAACCTTGGTCCCATCAGACCATACCACATTTTCCCCACATACTTCTGGGAGACTTTATGTATTGTTTTGCAAATTTTAGCCAGAGCTGGATGTTTTTCTGTGTAAAGAAAAGCTTCCTTCTTGCAGCCCTACCCCCATTGGCCAGATATATGGAGAAAACGGGAGGTTGTTGTCGCATGTAGTACACAACCAGTACTTGCCAGAAATTCCTGCAGCTCAGTCATTGTTAATGTAGGTCTCTTGGCAGCCTCCCTGACTAGTTTTCATCTTGTCTTTTCATCAATTCTGGAGGTATGTCCAGTTCTTTGCAACATCACTGTTGTCCCAAATTTTCTCCACTTTTTATGACTGTCTTCACTGTGTTCCATGGGTATATCCAGTGATGTGGAAATTCTTTTGTACCTTTCTGACTGATGCCTTTCAGCAATGAGATCCCTTTGATGCTTTGTAAGCTCTCCGAGAACCATGGATTTTGCTGTAGCAGGCAACTTGAGTAAATGTCAGGAAAATCCTACTAGGACAGCTGAACTTTATTTGGGGTTAATCAAAGTCTCTAATTGATAGCAGGTGTGCACCCAAGAAGACCAAACGCGGTAAAGCAAAAGGTGCTTCAACAAAGTATTAGTTTAAGGGTGTGCACACTTATGCAACCAGCTTATTGTATGTTTTTTAATTTTTTATTTTTTTCCCTAACAGATTTGTTTTTTTCAATTGAATTGTACAGGTTGTAGGTCACATTAAAAGTGGGAAAAATTTTGGAATGATTTATTATGGTCTCATGTTTTTATATCACAAAAACCTGGCATTTTAACAAGGGTATGTACACTTTTTATATCCACTGTGTCTCCCAGAACAAGGTTTTGGAGACTTTAAGAACATGACTAAAGTTTGAGATACAGTGGATCATTAGTCTTTAATCTGGTAAGGGTTATGGAATTAATGACAGTGTCTCTTTAAAATCTATACTAAGATCTTGAGGGATATGTAAGTAGATGGCTATTGGTTATTTAATTTCTGGTAGCATTCTTGGACATTTTGAAATACAGTTTTAGGTCTGATGAAGTTTATGTATGACTGGTTGCAACTACTTTGTTTTTTAGTAATTGGTGATCTAATAAATATTTAATGTTGTATTAGCCATGTTTTTTTTAATTTCTTTGTTTTTGGGAAAATCCATTACCCACACCCAGTCGTGGATTATTGCTTAAGCACTCAAGCTTTCTAGAGACTACTACATGGTCCTGTGGGGTCTATATTAGATAAACAAAAGTTTATCTAATCGAATGCTGACATCATCAGAAATCCTGGAACTCGAAATCGCAATTATGAGAGCGGTGTACAGTGAAGATGGGAATATTTCCCCTTTCCTCATTGTAGTGCGATCTCTGAGTTGGAATATATATTTAGCGGGGGGGGGGGGGTGCAGCCACCCGCAATTGCAATTTCAATTTCAAGTTCCAGGATTTTTGGTGATGCCAGCGTTCGATTAGATAAACTTTAGTTCGTCTAACATAGACCCAGTCCTGTGTATATGTATACAGATGTATATACCTGTACTAGAAATTCTGTATTAGACTTTATCTAGATCCGGGACTGGCTTTGTTAGGGGCACTTTCCAAGGGTTCCTGGATACATATCCTCCTTCCTCCCAGGTTGAATACATTTTTGTGATCAACCCATATAGCCTAAAGGCTGCTGCAGCAATGGAAATGAACATAGTACAGTTCTGCAAGTTGCATTTATCCATAACAATAGATGTTCAAATTCTTCAGTGGTGCAGTAGCCACACCCACCATTCCCCTAGTGGTGTATAGGATTATTTCTTATTTAGTTCAGGTTCAGTACACTAAACTACTGGGCAGTTAAAGGAACACTCCACCCTCTCATACAGTTTAACTCAATCATTGGGTTTTTTTTCTCCCTACAATAAGGTTCCAGCATTGTGCATGTACCCAGAAACCTGTTTGTAGTTTTTAAAAGTTTAATGTTAAGCTGTCTATCGTTCTTGCTGGTTGGGAACGGAGCCGATCCTTGGCTCCGACTCGGCCATCTTCAATAGCTCGAGAGCTGTTTACTGGCTCGAGGCTACCCCTTATCCCATAATGCCAAGCGATAGCTACCCAGATCTTGTTTGCCGCTTCAGCTGCAAGGTGTCGTTTTTCTGGCTCAGGCTCGTATAAAGTTTTTTGTATAACTTACTTCACTAGAATTCAACCCTTCTAGTATTTTATTATTAATGATAGTCTTGTTTTTGTGATAGTTGTTTAGCTTGTAGTATCCCTCCTTTTTCTTGTAGAACTCGTTTAACTTGGAGAGTTCTACCCCTCCCCTCCCCCACCTCTTCTTATCAGGTTAGCCGTTTAAGTTAGAGGCTTTTCCTTCTACCTTTCTCTTATAGGCTAGCCGTTTAAGTTAGAGGCTTTCCTGTTATCTTAAAAAAAAAAAAAAAAAAACTTTAGCTATAGTCTTTATAGTAGTGTGTTTTTTGTAGACTGTATATTGCTTCTGGTTGTTATTGTTATTGTTTTTTCCTTCTTAAAACCAGAAACCTTGGATTCCTTTGACATCCTTGAAAGTAGAAGTGTGACTCATGCTGTCAGAAAATGTCTCTGACAGATGGGCACTTCTTGCATCTATTGTTTAGGTGCTCAGCACCTGCAGGACTCTTGTTCTATCTGCCATGCCTTTAGTCCAAGAGTCCTGTAGGAGCATAAGATTATTCTTAGGGGTCTTTTAAAACCCCAGGATTTACTGTCCAAGAGCTCACAGCCTGTGAAATCCCCTAAATCCACTAAGCAGTCGGCTCCACGTTCGGAGCAGTCTTTGGTTCAGGATTTACCTTCCACGTCAGTTCCAGCTGGCAACGACAAGACAATCTCCCCGTCTGCTCTATCAGAGGCTTTGGAGCCACAAGAGGCTGAGGTCCCCTTCACTAGAATCTGTGCATTCGGCTCCTCTGTCTTCTTTACTTCAGAGCGAGCGTGGTCACCGGTCCTCACTCCTTTTGATCCTCTAGGCTGTCTGATCATGATGTGGAGAGAGTGGTCAGTAGGTTGCTAAAGTCGCAGGCATTAGCCAAGTTGTTGTCCAGCCCCCCTCAAGTATTGGCTCCGTCCACGTCTCTCGATGTTCCTCCTCAGACTTCAGTGAGTTCGGAGCTGGAGTTCATTGGGGTTCGAGTAGTGGAACAGTCTGCTCCGATAACTCTATCTCCTTCGGTTCTGACGTCTGCTCAGATTCCCTCAGTGGTGCCGTCCATCCAGGGATCTGGACGCCGGGGCTCCCTCATTGGCTCCCTCATTGGCTCCAAGGGGGCGAGTGGCATCGGACCCTTGTCCGACCCCATTCTCCCTCTCGGAGCTTCGGCGCAGGTGAGCTCGGCTCCTACATCGGCTTTGCCGCCGTCTCCCTTGGTGCGGCGAAAGATTCTTATTTCTTCGGAACTGGAACTTTCTCTATCGTGGCAGGGATGCCTTCGATGTCATGCAGAGTGTGCTGGCCACTGAGTCAGCTCCACTATCAGCCCCACCGGCTCCATTCTCTTTAGTGCCTCTGCTCCTCCTTCAGACCCCAAGCGTAGGGAATGGATGCTCCAGGACACCCTATTGGGTGTTTCCTCTTCTGAGGCCTCCCCTGATCACTCAGAGGGGCCCCCTCGGAAGAAGTGCAAGAGGAAGCACATTGACTCCCCTGAGTCTGTCACTTCTGATACAGGCTTAGATGAATCGGAAGGATCCCCGAGATCCCCCTCTGAAGATGTTTTCTTCTTGGACATCCTGGAAATGCTCAAGCAGAGGGGGAACTGGAATCCCATAGCCCCTTCTGAGGATGAGACTGTATTTCTGGATGCAGTCTGTTCCCGACCTTCCACCTCCTGGGTTTCTCTGCCATTCGATCCACTTATGACAGTGGTGGCTCGAAAGGCTTGGTCAGCTCCGGATACAGTGGAACCAACTCCGAGACCACCTAGTAAATTTATTACAGCACCCCATGATAAGCAGTTCCTTTTGAAAGGTGTCCCTGTTGATGCTATGGTGGTAGCACTGCCCACCAAAAAAGAGTTAGCGGAGACCTCTTCATCTGTCCATCCCCCTAACAGGGCGTTTAGGATGAAGGACAGATATGGGAAGTGAATGTTCACTTCAGCGACTTTCTCTATGAGGTTACTGAAGTACCTGTGTCATTTTACCTGACTTGAAAGGGATCTCCTTAAAGAGCTCTGAGATACCCTCCAAGATCCAACGGCTGAGAAAGCACAAGCCAAGGTAGATTCCCAGCTAGCGACGCTTAATTCTGTTAACTCTTTCATGAGGCTCATTTCCTATGCAGCCGATGGGGCGAGTAGAGCTGCTGGTACCGGGGTGGCCCTTAAGAGGCATGCCTGGATGTGGCTGTGTAACTTTGCGGAACCCTTTCAAGCGTCCTTCACCAACACTCTCTTTTTGGTTCCTTTCTTTTTGGACCACAGGAGAAACACTTTGACTACGTGTGAGCAAGAAGGCAAGACTTTCTGCCATGGGAGTCCATTTTTCAACTCCCTCTATACCCTACCCCAAAGGTCAGAAGAGTGGTAAGATGTGGTTCCGTAAATCTCAGGGAGCCTTGCCTGACACACGTAGTGATTTTTCCTCCAGAGGCAGAGGGGGAAACAGTAACAATAGACGCCACTCTCTTAGCAGAGGGGGTCTGCAGAACCAGGGCAGCAGAGAATCTTTCTCTGTTAAGCCCTTTCAGCATCCCTGAAAGGTTGCCCGGCTTATCTCTGGAGGCAGTCGGGGGAAGACTTTTGCTGTACCCAAAAGTCTGTAGAAGTTTAACACAAGACAGATGTTCCACCCAATCTGTGGGAGCAAGCAGTAGTAGAAGTTTCAAAACTGCTACAAAAAAGAGCCATCCAGGAAGTCCCGGCAGACCAGCACAGATCCGGAACTTACTCAAGGTTTTTTTTAGTACCAAAAAAGACAGGGGACTGGAGACTGATTTCTGGATCTCAGCAGACTAAACAGGTCTGTGCAAAGAAAGAAGTTTCGGTCACGCTACAGTCCATTCTACCCTTTCTGGGTCAGGACAATTGGATGTGCTCTATACATCTTCAGGACACGTACTACCATATAAAGATGGACAGGCGCTCCAGGAGATTTCTTCGCTTCTGGCTGTGGGCCAGTCATCAGTTCAGAGCTCTGCCCTTTGGTCTCATGGCAGTGGTCACGGCTCACTTGAGGCGTCAAGGATTCCAGGTGTTTTCGTATCTAGACTGGCTCCTTACTGCTACCACCAGGCATCAACTCATACAAGCACGGGACTACACAATCTGCTCACAGCTCGGCATCACAGTAAATTTCGAAAAATCTGCCTTGTTGCCCTGTCAATCTATCACTTATATAGGAGCAGACTTAGACACAAGGGATATGTTTGCAAGGCTACCACCAGAAAGGGTGTCTGCAATTCATCAGCAGGTACAGGTTCTGATGCAGAGCAAAAGAATCCAAGTCAGGTACGTCCTTCAAACTGTGGTTTCCATGGCGTCTGCCATTCTCCTAATCCCACTGGCGCGCTTTCATATGAGGATTCTTCAGTGGCTTCTGTTTGCGCAGTGGTCTTTCCAAGAGCTACCCATGACTTACCAGTTATGATCACGGATGCATGCAAAAGACATCTTTCTTGGTGGATGGTCTCCCCACTAGTTACTCAGGGCAGACCTTTCATACAACCCCCTCCGGTAGGCCATAGTGATGACAGTCTCCTCCCTGATAGGGTGGGAGGGGGGCATTATCTGGGCAGGACAGTCTAAGGCACGTGGCAACCTCACGAGTACCATCTGCACATAAATGTCCTGGAGATGAGAGCTGTGCATCTGGCGTTGCAAGCCCTTCAAGACTGTCTTCCTCCTGGGACCATTGCTATTCAAACGGACAACATGTCAGTGGTGTGGTACATCAGCAAGCAGGGGGGAACCAGGTCCTACCCACTGTGTCGAGAAGCACTCAAGACTTTGTCAGTGGGCGATTTCCTCCCAACGTTTTCTGATTGCGACGCACATCCCTGGGAGATCCAGCGTCATAGCAGACAGGCTCAGCAGAGCTATTCTAATGCCTCACGAGTAGTCTCTGAATCAGAAAATTGCAAATCTTGTTTTTCGCAAATGGGGACAGACTTGCTGCGATCTCTTTGCTACCCCCTTCAACAGCAAATGCAGCAACTACTTCTCCCTTCTGCTTCCGGGTCACACACCGAGACGCTCTAGTCCGTGATTGGCCCCAGGGACTTCTTTATGCCTTTTCTGCATTCCCTCTGATACCCAAACTTGTACAGAAAGCAATATCGTTGGGTTGCAAAATGATCCTCATTGCTCCCTACTGGCCTCTACAGATATGATTTCCGTTCCTGCACCGTTAACTTCTCGATCAACCCTGGACTCTGGACCCAATTCCAGACCTCCTGGTTCATCAATCAGGCAGGTTGCATCAATCCCTAAAAACTCTCCAGCTCACAGCTTGGTTGCTCCACTTCCAACCTTAGCCAGGCTTCCCAGCATTTCCCCAGCAGTCCGTGACATTATCGTGTCCTCTCACAAGTCTACAATGAGGAAAACTTATGCTAGCAAATGGAAATATTTTTCTTCTTGGCAAATACTAGGAATGTGGATCCCTTTTCAGCCCCACTCCACGAAATCTTGGAATTCCTAGCTCTACTGTTTCATTCCAGGTCTGCTGCTTCTACGATCAGGGTACAAATGGCAACCATTTCTAACTTTCATGTTGGTTTTTCAAACTCTAACATAGTCTCAAGTTATGTAAAGCTTTTTTGAGAGAGGCAACTCTTCTTAGGTCTCCAGTGAGAGATCCCCCTCCTCCTTGGGACCTTAATTTAGTCCTGACCTCCTTAATTCTGCCCCCTTTTGAACCAGCAGCTTCCTGCTCTATCAGGTTCCTGTCTTGGAAGACACTCTTTCTGGTGGCTATTACTTCAGCCAGACGTGTCTCCGAACTTCAGGCGCTGTGTATTCGTCGTCCTTACTTGGTTTTTCATAAGGGCAGGGTTGCTCTGAGGACTAATCCCTCGTTTCTCCCTAAAGTCTGCTTAGAAAGTAACGTAAACCAATCTATAGATCTTACTGTGTTTTTCCCTAATCATACCAACAAGGCAGAATACAAACTACACCAATTGGATTTTCATAGGCAATTGCGTTACGTGCACAGAACTAAAGAAGTAAGGAAATTTGACCAACTATTCCTCTCTTACGCCTTGGGCAAACAAGGTCTCCCAGTTTCCAGGGTAACCTTGTCCAGATGGTTGTCGCACACTATTTCTTTTATTTATCAGTTAAGGAACAGAGTTACCTATTAAACCGAAAGGTCATTCTACTAGGGCCTTTGCCACCTCTGCAGCCTTCCAATCCAGGTTGCCCATGGATTCTATCTGTGCAGCTGCCATGTAGGCAAACCCTCATACCTTTATTTCTCATTACAAGCTGGATATGGTCTCCAGGAGCAGAGCCGACTGTGTCCACTGTTCTGAAGTCTGTTTCACTGAGCCACCCAGGTTTTTAGGTGCTAGGGACGCTGTCCCAACCAGCAAGAATGAAAGTGAGATAGACAACTTAACATGAAGTGACATACCTACCATAACATTCCATGTTAGTTGTCTTCATCTCGCTTTCCTTCTTGCGTCCCACCCTCCATCCTCCTGTCCTAGTGGATCGAGAGGAGTTTTTTTCTGTTTCACTAGCTGTGTGTTCTCTTGTGTCCTTTTTGACTTGAGAATATGGCAGGTATAGTCAACTGATTCTTGACTGATTTATTATGTTGTCTGGAGTTAGCTATTTCAAACGAGATCTGGGTAGCTATCGCTAGGCATTATGGGATAAGGGGTAGCCTCGAGCCAGTAAACAGCTCTCGAGCTATTGAAGATGGCCAAGTCGGAGCCGTGGATCGGCTCCGATCCCAACCAGCAAGAAGAAGGCGAGATGAAGACAACTAACATGGAACATTATGGTAGGTACATAACTTTTTTTTCCCTTGCATTGGAATCAAAGGAAAGGAAAGCCTACCTACTTTTTTTTAAACTCAACTTCTCACATGCTTTGTAGAGAAATTAATTTCCACCTGTATGACATCTCATAGACAGTTAAATCTGTAGGTTACCCTGTAAGGTACTGCTGTCAATCTTAGATTGATAATTAATCCTGCTAATGTTGGGAACATAGCTGATGTAAAAAGACAGAAAGCTGTGAAATTGTTTCCACTGTTTTTATTGCAGAGGGGAGGAGAAATTAGCACTCCCCTTTCATAAAAAAAAACAAAGCAATTAGATCAGTCAGGGGTTTAAAGGAAATTGTCAACTCCTCTGAAAATTTTACATAAGCAGCAACACAGTATTGAAATTCTAAACTTTAAATGTTATTTATAATAGTTTGTGTTAAGATAACTTGAGTAGTAGCAAAGATTTCTGTGCCATTTAGAGAAGTCAGGAAATATTTTTTCTTATAAAGTATAAATGCATTTACCATTTTCACCCCCCCCCACACACACACACACACACACACACACACACACACACACACACACACACACACACACACACACACAGGCCAGAACTGCAGAAAGAGAGTCAGGTGGCAACCTTATCAACTGGGTGCACTGGTGCTGTTCATAAAAAAAAGGTCTTTTATGCTTTGTGTGACATCCTTCCAGAGGGGGATGCATATCTGGTACATGCAGATCCATTGTAAGAGATTCCCACTGACTTTGTCAGTCCTTGCATTGTCAGAGAACAACCATAATATACAGCTGAATTTACTTCAACATACATTTACTATGTGCCCTTGCATTAAGAACACTAAGAAAAGGAAGTCAGAAGTACTTAACTGTGTTTAAATGCCTACACACACATGTATTTGTACACATGTCAGTTATATACATACACAAATACAGAAACGCATACACTATGTGTGTGTAATGTGTGCATACAATGAATTTATAGTAAGCATAGTATAGTTGCACATTATTAATGTGTACGTTCTAGTAAATGTTGCTCATTGATTTACTTGGTCACTCGCACATTGGCTATGTGTTCCACTTGCAATCTTGGTCAATGTGTTTGTCAGTTTTTTTTTTATTGGTATTGATAAGTGCATTTAATAAATGTTATCTTTGCCAGTGTAGCTTATGTTGTGGCTGAAAAGGATTCTAGAACCAGTTCACTTTCCTAGTTACCAAAGTATAAATAAATATGAAATAGAAGAAAGGAAGGGGAACATGACAGAAATAATTGAGGAACTAGTAAAGCCCATTTTAAGTCTGCATCATTCATGAGATGAGAGAGAAAAATCCTCACACTGAAGGCATTGGGAAGTAGCTGACTAAGTTTAGAGTCCTACTTGTCACTTGTAAATGTACAGCAAGGAATCATTTACTGCTGTGAGAGTTTTCACACCTCAGCATGAAAGTACGGGAGAGGGTTCATCAAGTTTGTTAGGACTACAAAAAAATGTTTTTTATATGCTTTCTTTTGCTGCAAGTAGCTAACAGCTATTTATGGCATAGAACAAGCTCTGTCAGAGAGATAAATGAGGCTCAGTCAAGTAAACAGAGAAGCAGCTCTCTTACAGAAGGTGTGTGTAGATGACAGTGCTTCACAGTCCTGCCATTATATTTTAATGGCATGAGAAAACAGCACCACTTATCTTATGTCTGGCATGAGTCATATAAAGAGGACTTGAAGTGTATTCTGGGAAGAAGGAAGGAAAGCAAGAAAATAAAATCACGTTACTAGAGCAGGCCCCATCATCTGCCATTTTGAGAGAAACACATTAAAATTGTAAAAGAAGCACTTGGAGTGATTTTGAGGCATTAAAATAGATCAGAAACAAAGATAGTATGAAAATGATGTTTGAGTTCTAAGGTGGAGTTTTCCTTCAAGTCCTAAAGATTTTCTTCTCTGACTGCTGATTTTTCCTCCCACAGGGCTGATCAGTTAGCAGTCAGAATGGAAGCGTGGGAAGGAGCCACAGCTTTTGGAAGCTGGCTAGTTGCTATGTCTTGGGCAAGACACAACCCATGTAGCCTAAAGGCTACTGCAGCAGTGAGGAGTTCAAGCATGTCATATTGTGGGCAAGTGCAGCTTACACAACTGCACTGTTTTCTTGCTTATGTTTTGGTAATTCTTGCTGGTAAAGATTGGGATAAAGGCAGAGGGGGATAAAAGATGAGGATCTGAAGCAGAAGACTGAGCTTTGTGACTTATCAGTTCAGGTTTCCAGTCAGTTCAAGAAATGTGATTGATTCTTTTGATGCATCATTTAAGCCAGCCACCACATGGTCTACCATTCAGAGACATGCCTTGTTAAGAACTTTATCTCTTATAGACTATTTAAAGACAGTTCCTTATTGCACCCTTTGACAAGGAACCCCATGCTGAATGGTTATTCAACAGACCAGTGGAAAAGGGGAAACCTATAGTCAGTGAAGCTGATTTTGCAGGCCCAAGTTCCTGTGGTGAGAAGAAATTACCCAGCCAAACGTTGTCCTTTAAACTGTAAGCAACACAAATGCAAGCCCTGGAAAGTAAATGAGGGAAAAGTCTAGAGTGACTAGCAGGACCAAAGGAGAAGCCTGGGGCAATTTGTGCCATGATTCCCATAAGGGTTGGCCTTGACTCACCAGAGTTTACCTCTTTCTCCTGCCCCCTTACCCCCCACCCTGTACAGTCTCCTCTCCTCTTATTGGCACACTTCCATAAGAGAAAGTTGGTGGGTACTTGGCAGCCTTTGTCAAAAATTGAAGTCTTCATTGAGGGCCAGTGGATCTTAATTATCCTTTAGAAAAGTTTTGAAGTTACAGTTGCTAAAAATCCCAAACTTCAGAGGCATTCCTCCAGTGTCAAAAGACTAGATGTTATGTGATCCTATCTCGCCTACATTCAATACTGATGGGCTCGGAGCCGATCCCTCGGCTCCGACTCTGCACGCTATGCTATAGAGCGAGGCCTCTTATTGGCTGAGCTATTTCTTATCCCAGGATGCACCACCACTAATCCCCCTGATCTCGTTTGCCGCTTACAAGCTAGGACGTGGTCTCAAACTTGGCTGGGCTAAGTACTGTTTTATTCAGACTTTTCCTGTCAGGAAATTGCTTATTTTGAACCCAAAAGCTGTTTTAACAGCTATTGTTGTGGTACGAGTGTGTTTAAGTAAATCTGTAGAGGAATTTGTGTTTTTTCGTTAAGGGAAGGTTTCCCGTTTAAGTTAGAGGGGTCTTCCCCTATTTTCTGTTACTATCTAGCGTTTTTCTTTTTTGTGTGTCAAGTACCTGCTTAAGTTAGAGGGTCTTGACCCTCTTTTTCTGTGTTTGTGCTACTAGTACTGAATTGTTGGTCCAAAAAAAAAAAAAAAACTTTGTATTTAAAACTTGCTGGTTTTTCTGTATTATTAATTTTAGAGGTTTGTCAGCATGTCTAAAGAGCATAGACCCTCTGGGTTTAAAAAGTGCGCGAGGTGTGGTTATAAAATGTCCATAACGGACGACCACTCCTCGTGCGTTTATTGTTTAGGCGCCAAGCACCTACAAGAGCCCTGTAGCGTGTGTCATGCCTTTTCATCGAGAGTCCTCCAGGAGAGGAAGAACAAATTAATTCTAAAAGGCTTGATTAAGCCATCCTTCGAGGAGGCTTTATCTTCCTCTTCCTCTCCTACAAAAAAGAAAAAAGCGTCGGCTCCGACCAGTCTGTCGGAACCGACTGCCAAAAAACCTAGGCAGGCTTCTCCATCGGCTCCATGGACTTCGGAGCCGAGGGCGGAACGGTCTGCCTCGATGCCTCCAGTCTCGACCCCTCTGGTTTCGGAGCCGAGGACTGGGGCATCGAGAGGCGGGTCACCTTCATCGGCTCCACTGATATTGGAGCCGATGAGGGTTGCCGGCTCAGACTCTTCCCCTTCGGCGCCGAAGTCTTCATCGGCACCGAGGGAAATTGTTTTGAGATCTCCCTCGGAACCAATAGTAATCGAATCCATTCGGAGCCGGTCCCCTAGTCCTATGGAGCCGATGGAGAAATCGGTTCGGACCCGATCGGTGTCATCTAGATCCTCCAAGATGTCTGATTCGGACATCGACAGGGTGCTCCTAAGACTCTTCCAGTCTCCGGTGTTTCAAAAGTTAGTTTCGGCTCCAGCCCATTCGCCGGAGCCGATGGTCCACCCTGCTACTATGGTTCCTCCTCCAACAGCCTCGGCACCGTTGGAGCCGGTGCTGGTGGAACCGATGGAGGTTTTAGGGTCGGGCCCGACTTACTCCAACTCCGGCTCGAGTCGGAGTTCGGTACGCGGACTTCTTCTGTCGGCCCCGGGGGGGGACGCTTCGGGACTGATGTTTTCGGTCCCAAGCCTTCCTCTCGGTGCGTCGGCGGCGGGAGTGCCGTCTACCGTCATGGCCACGGAGGTGGGACCCTCCCAGGATTCTGGTGGTCCCGCCTTCCGGGCTATGAGGAGTGCGTTAGCCAAATCATCTTTGGCTACCTCCACGGTCTCCCCAGCTCCTTCCCTGCATACCGAGACTGGGTCTTTGGCAGTCCCCCTGTCCTTAGACAGCGGAGCCCCGGGGCCTGAGGTTACCCCCACTGGGGTTTCCCCCCCTCCTGGAGGTCCCTCTGAAGCTTCTTCGGAGGAACCCCCAGGAAAAGATCGTGCAAGAGGAAGCACGTTGACTCCCCTGATGAGTCTCTTACATCAGACACTGATCTCGATGATGCAGAAGGGTCCCCTAAGTCGTCCTCAGATGATGTCTCCTTTGCAGACATCCTGGAAGCCCTTAAACAACGAGGCGGCTGGCAATCCAAACCCCTTCTGCTGATGAGTCGGTGTTCCTTAAGGCCTTCGGGGCTCAGCCCTCCGCCTCCTGGGTGTCTCCGCCCTTCGAGCTCTTGGACTTGATCTGTCGAAGGGCGTGGGAACACCCAGACTTTGTGGAACCGGTGCCTGCTCGTCCTAATAAGTTTTTGTCAGCACCCCGGAAAAAGAGTTCCTGACTAAAGGTGTGGCTGTAGATGCTTTGGTGGTGGCATCTGCTACCCAGCAAGATGTAGCAGAGGCTTCAACGTCCGTCCATCCTCCTAATAAGGAGTCTAGGAGCATGGATCGGTACGGTAAGCGCACCCTAAGTTCAGTGGCCTTTACATTAAGGTCCTTGAACTATCTCACGCACTTTACCAGATTTCAGAGGGATCTGATTAAAGAACTTTCCGATACCCTCTTGGGTAACCTGCCTGAGGAGCTGGCCCAGACGGTTGGCTCTCAGCTGGCTACACTGTCGTCCATTTCTAACTCGTCCATGAGGCTCATTTCTTATGCGGCCGAAGGGACGAGTAGAGCGGCGGGCACAGGCATTGCTCTACGGAGACGAGCCTGGCTCCGCCTGTGTCATTTTGCGGAGGCCTTTAAGTCTTCCTTTGCCGACGCCCCCTTTGATGGGTCATCCTTGTTTGGACCCAAGGTAAAGGACACGTTGACCCGCTGCGAGCAAGAAGGTAAGACTTTGACTGCCGTAGGGGCACGATTTTCCACTCCCTTTCGGCCTTACCCCAAGGCTAAAAGAGGAGGGAAAATGTGGTTCCATAGATCTCAGAAGTCTTACCCCTCACAGCAGGACGATCCCCCTTCCAGATGCAGGGGAGGGGGAAATTCTTCTGGAAGACGCCGTCCCAGAGGCGGCAGAGGCCCTCGCAACACTGGAGACCGCGAGTCCTTTCGTGGCTCTTCAGCCTTTCACAGTCCCTGAGGGATTGCCCGACTGTGCAGCTCCGGAGCCAGTCAGGGGTCGTTTTTCGAGGCACCTAAAAGCCTGGGAAGGTATCACTCAGGACCGATGGGTGCTTCGAATTATCGCCGGAGGTTACGCCATCCCTTTCTATCACTCTCCACTTCAGTCCAAAAAAATCCCGGACCCGCCACACAGTCAACGGGAAACTGCAGCCTCAGAAGTGTCAAAGCTGCTGCAAAAGGGAGTCATCCAACCGGTCCCCGCAGACCAGATCGGATTAGGGACTTACTCAAGGTTCTTTTTGGTGCCAAAAAAGACCGGGGACTTGAGGCCCATTTTGGATCTCAGCATTCTAAACCGTTCAGTCAAAAAGTCCAAGTTCCGAATGGTCACCCTACAAACCATTCTCCCATTGCTGGAGAAAGGTGTTTGGATGTGCTCCATAGATCTCAAGGACGCTTATTACCATATCATGGTACATCAAGCGTCCAGGAGACATCTGCGCTTCAGCCTAGGAGGCAGTCATTTTCAGTTTAAGGCGCTGCCCTTTGGTCTCACCACAGCCCCCAGGGTGTTCACCAAATGATTGGCGGTAGTGACTGCTCACCTGAGAAGTCTAGGATTCCAGGTGTTTCCGTATCTAGACGACTGGCTCCTAACTGCCACCTCCAAGCATCTACTATTGCGGAGCCTACAAGCCACGATATCACTGGGCAGTTCCCTTGGAATCACCTTCAATTGGCCAAAGTCTGTGTTGCTGCCATCTCAACGCATAAGATTCATCGGAGTAGAGATAGACTCAAACCGAATGCGGGTCTATCTACCTACAGACAGGATACAAACCATACAGGCTCAAGTTCGAGCCTTACTTCCCAGATCCAAAGCCCCAGCCAGAATGGTATTGCAGCTATTGGGATCCATGTCCGCCACGGTTCTTCTAGTTCCCCTAGCAAGATTGCAGATGAGGATTCTCCAATGGCTTTTTTCAGGAACTCCCTCTCAGGCACCTCATATGGATCACGGAAACGTGCAAACGGGACCTTCGCTGGTGGCTGGTTCCCTCCAATCTGGATCAGGGACGACCCTTTGTTCCACCTCCTCCTGCGGCCACTTTGACCACGGACGCCTCCCAGATGGGGTGGGGGGGGGCATTCCCTGGGCAGGTCAGTCCAAGGCAAATGGCACCCAGAAGAGACCCTACTTCATATCAACATCCTAGAAATGAGGGCGGTGCTTCTGTCCCTTCAAGCCCTTCACGACTACCTCCCTCGGGGCGTAATTGCAGTTCACTCAGACAGCATGTAAGTGGTCTGGTACTTGAACAAGCAGGGAGGGACCAGATCCTATCCTCTTTGCAGAGAGGCCATGAGAGTTTGGGAATGGGCAGTGTCGACCAAACGCTTTCTAGTGGCTACTCATATCCCGGGCAAGTCCAATGTGATAGCCGACAGACTGAGCAGAACCATCCTCTCTCCTCACGAATGGTCTCTGAACATTACAGTTGCAAATCAGATTTTCAGCAAATGGGGAGTTCCGTGTTGCGACCTCTTCGACTCCACTGAATGCGAAGTGCAAAGAGTTCTTCTCCCTCACCCCGGCTCCGGGGAAGAGCCCCATGGACGCACTAGCCCATCCGTGGCCCACCGGCTTGCTTTATGCCTTCCCCCCAGGTCCTCTCCTTCCCATGGTGATCCAAAAGGCATCTCTCTTGGGGAGCAAAATGATCTTAGTTGCTCCTTACTGGCCTCGTCAAGTATGGTTCCCCTATCTTCGGAAATATGCTCTAGAAGGTCCATGGTTCCTGGATCAGATCCCAGACCTACAGGTTCATCAGTCGGGACTATTCCACCAGTCCCTACACACCTTAAAATTGACGGCTTGGCTCCTCCTCTTCCGACTATAGTCAGGAGTCATACATTGGATCCAGAAGTTGTACACATCTTATCTTCGGCCCACAAGTCTGCTACAAAGAAATTGTATTCTAGCAAATGGAAAAGATTTGATATTTGGGCTCAACTCCGGGGCCTGGACCCCATCACTATTTCCGTATCAGAAGTACTGAAATTTCTAACTTCTCTTTTCAATCAAGGCTCTTCAGTCTCTACCATCAAGGTTCAATTGGCAGCTATTTCCAATTTTCACGAATGTATAAACCCACCTTTAATGAGCAACAGATTGTGTAAGACCTTCTTGAAAGGTGCGGCGCTTTTAAGACCTTCGATTTCTCATCCTGCTCCTCCATGGGATCTCTATGTGGTGTTACACGCCTTAACTTCCTTCCCCTTCGAACCGGCAGCGACATGTGATTTAAAATTTCTATCATGGAAGACTGCCTTTCTGGTGGCGATTACTTCTGCCAGAAGGGTTTCAGAGCTTCAAGCTTTGTCTGTAAAACCTCCATACTTGGTTTTTCACAGAGTATCTCTCAGACCAAATCCATCCTTTATCCCTAAAGTTTGTTCCAGTTTCTGCCTACAACAATCATTAGAACTTCCAGTCTTCTTTCCGAAGTATTCTAACAAAGCGGAATTCATATTCCACACATTAGATGTCCACAGGCAGTTGCGTTTTTATTTAAATAGGACCAAACAAACAAGGAAAACAGATCAGTTGTTTGTATCCTTTGCGGACAATAAATTGGGCCAAGCCGTCACAACGGTCACTATTGCCAAATGGATCAGGGACTGTATTACTCAAGCTTATTCTTATTCTAATAAAGAGCTTACCACCTCTGTCAAAGCTCATTCTACAAGGGCTATGGCTACTTCGATAGCATTTCATTCTAAGCTTGCCATTAGTGACATTTGTGCTGCGGCTACATGGTCTTCCCCGCACACTTTCATTTCCCACTACAAATTGGATGTGGCATCTAGAGGACGAGCTTCATTTGGTTCCACAGTGCTCAGGAGTGTTTTCCAATGAGCCACCCAGGAGTTAGGTGCTTGGGACGCTGTCCAATCAGTATTGAATGTAGGCGAGATAGGATCACATAACATCTTTTAGTTATGTACTTACCATAACTTTAGATGTTTGGGATCCATCTCGCCTACATTCCCAATAACCCACCCTCCTTCCCCCTTCCTTGGAGATCAGAGGATATCAGAAGGTCCGAATCCTGTTGTTTTCATCTTGAAACATCTAACAATGTTATATAAACAAGTTGTGCATGTGTGCATGAATGCAGACAAACAAGATCTGGGGGATTAGTGGTGGTGCATCCTGGGATAAGAAATAGCTCAGCCAATAAGAGGCCTCGCTCTATAGCATAGCGTGCCAAGTCGGAGCCGAGGGATCGGCTCCGAGCCCATCAGTATTGAATGTAGGCGAGATGGATCCCAAACATCTAAAGTTATGGTAAATACATAACTAAAAGTTAGATCTTATTGCAGTCTTAAGAAAAATCCACAAGTCAGGGGCCATAGAGACTGATCACTTCTGGGGAGGAATTGTTTTTTACTCAAGATTCTTTCTGGTCCTAAGAAGACTATAGAGACCTATTCCAGACCTTTCACATCTAAACACATTTATTCCAAAGTTTACAATGTTACTCTTACTGACACCACAGGTTCTCATGATCACCATCTTTCTCAGGTACGTAGCAATGTAGGCATTTCTACTGTACATTATTGTTCATTGGCTTGTCTTCTGCACAGTCTTCACCATATGCCTAGTTTCAGTGATGGCTTTCTGCTTTATAAAATGTATCCACATTTACATTCACCTAGAATTTCTTCAGGGATCTGGGTCTCACCATCAAGAGCAGGTCAAACCTAACCCCTTCAAAGAACAAGTCTAGACACCATCCATCACAAAGCTTTCATCCCAGAGGACAGTCTCGACTGACATACTGCTTACTGCAGAAAAATCTTTTGGAAGTAGTTGCATCAGTGGAGTTCCTCAACCATTCGGTTACGTGGTTATTCATACTTAAAATACAAGGGATAAAAATTTCATGGAAATATATGGCTAGTCTTCTAAAGATCCTCACAGATCGTATAGTGTAGGGCATAAAGGTGACTTCCAGATGTACCATCCTCAGAACTTTTGCCTCCAGTCCGAACACCATCTTTTGTTTATTTTACATTTGTTTACCGGTTAGTGTCCAACTGGGCTATAGTGGCCTGTTTTCAGTGGAGACCAGTGGAGAAAAGCTCCAGAAAAAATGCACTACAGATAAAGATATCCACTCAATACATTACTAAGAAAAAAATAAGAAAACTAATTGCCAGTTTTTTCAAACAAAGATTACAATAATCTTCATATAGTTACAATTATAAATGTAAATATTACAGGGTCTGGTTAAGTACATAAACTGACAACAGGCAGCGAGCAGATCTACGCTGATGAGACCTGCAGTAATGTTACAGAAAGTGGGGGAAAAAATTGCTTTTTGGACTGTGTAAAATAGGTACAGACCAAAGGCTGTGCAAAGGAAATTCTTGCCATTTGAGCTGTAATAGTGGAAAGGAGTATGTGAAAAAAGAAAATGAGCATAGGAGAGAGGTGTTATCCAGGTGGAGAACACGGGCAAAGCCAATTGCTTTTAAGATGTTTTATTTTTCTTTTAAATGTAGCAGAACAAGGGGTGCGTTGTAAGCTTAGGGGAAGAGCATTCCAGGACATCGTTACTTTGAGTAGAGAGAGTCACCATGATAGTTGTGACTGTGTTATTTTTGAGCAATGGCCTATTGGAAGATCTAAGGGACCTGCTATTTAACTGTAATTGGAGTAAGGCTGAAATTGCAGGGCAGCTATTGGGGCTGTGTACGATTTTGTGGGCTAGGGTAAGTTGGTTTAAGGTTAATAGGGTTGGAAGTTCTAGCCAGTTAAGTTGAAGAGCAGAGCAGTGAGGGGTTTTATGGGAGTGGTTTGTGGCAAACTTTGCAATTTTGTTATAACAGGATTCCAGATTGTGCAGGTCAGCTTTACGTAAGTTGGTAAAGATATGAGATCAGTAGAGAAGTAGAGAGAGCAGTTGGGATCTAGCAGTGGCTAGTCTGGCTTGGGATGTTAGGTAAGGTTTGGCCCTGTAGAGAGCACCGAGCTTGGAGTTTACTTTTTTGATAGTTTGTGAAATGTGGATATCAAATTTGAGATGGTCATCTATTGTAATACCTAGGGGTTTGGCCTGGTTTGTTGGTTCAATTAAAGTACCATTTGTGGAGTGAATAGAGAGAGGTAGGTGGTTTGACTTGGTAGTTTTGTTTGAGAAGATTATTCATTTTGTCTTATTTGAGTTGAGAATGAATTGTTGGTTTGATAAGAATAATTCAACTTCTTGAAAAGCTTTTTGCGGAGCAGATAATAGAAGTATCATCTGCATATTGTATGGTAGAGGCACGTTGGGTTGCTGTGTTAAGGTTATTTGTAAATATGATGGAGAAGGGGGCCAAGTATTGACCCTTGGGGTACACCAGTGGCAACTGGAAGTAGTGGGGAGAGTTCGTTTTCCCATTTAGTAGCCTGTTGACTTTGATAGTTCAGCATCCCTGTCTTGGTTTCTCAGTTATATAAGATTGTATATAGCAAGCTTGTTTAGTAGTAGTTGGTGGGAAATTGTGTCAAAGGCTTTTGACATGTCCAGAATATTGCAGAGATTAGTTGTTCCTTGTTCATTAGGTGAAGGATATTAAGGTTGTGTTTGTACTATACTGTCGTCTAAAGCTATGCTGGGAATCTGATAGAAGGTGGTTAGTGGTAAGGTGGTTTAGGAGTTGTAACTGAATACATTTTTTCTAGGATTTTGGCTAAGGATGGGAGAATAGCTATGGGGTGGTAGAGATTTCCATGGAGGGGCCACCCTAATGGAGGGGGATGATGTTGGGCAACTTTCCAGAGGAGAGGCACATATTGTTCGGAGATGGAGAGATCGATAAATATAGAGATAGGATAGGCAAGGATGGGGCAGCAGTTTTTATGAATTCATTTGGAAGTTGGTCAGCAGCCAGGCAGCAAGGTTTTAGTTTGCCTAGGAGCTTTTTAATGAAGCATGTTTGAAGTGTTTGAAAGGATGGGGAGTTAGTGGAACTAGTGCTTGGTGAGGGGAGTGTGAGGGGTGGTAGTTCGTGGTTGGCAAGGACGGGAGGAGATAGTTAGTGAAATGCGAGTTAAACTGTGAGGCTAAGGGTGTGGTGCTATTGTTGGAGGTTGGAGTGAGGGTGGTGGATTTACCAGGGTAGAGGAGGAAGTTGACTGTTTGCCAGAATTTTTGACTGTTGTGAAGGAACTTTTGTTGAGAGGTATGGAAGTAGTACTTTTTATCACTATTAATTTTATTCTTAGTCTAGTTTGGTAGTTAAGTGGTGAGGTCAGATTTTTCTTTGGATAGGTATTGAACCTTGGCTTTGTCTTTGTTTAATTAGATGTTCTGCCTCAGGGGAAAGCCATGGAAGTTTGGATTTGCGGCATATTTTTCTGGTGGGGGCTAGGCTATTTAGTATTTCAAGAAATTTATTGTTAAAGAATTCAACTGCAAGGTCCAGGTGTAGGGTTTTTTTAATGGGGACCAATCACAGCGTTGTAGTAATACATTGTATAATTCTGGTGAGAACTTTCTTACAGCGGATGTACCTGACAAAATTGTATGAATGAGTGTGATTTCTTTTCCTGAGTAGAAATGTAGGGATATGGTCACTAAGATTATTTGGAAGGCAGCCAGCTTGGTCACTTAGGATTGGTTTGTTAATATCCAGTCCAGTAATGACTCTCTCGAGTTTTTGTGTGTGCAAGTGGGACTGTTTAAGTTGGGAGAAATTGTATAGATTAAAGTTAGTATGGCAGTTTGAAGCACAGGTGAGCCAGTCGAGATTAAAATCACTTAGGATGATAGTTTCTTGATTGAGTGGGTAGACCATGAAAGTAGAAGTTCAATGCTGAGCAGATTGTTTCCAGGGGGCAAATATATGGCAGTGATATTTGTGGTTTTATGAGGAATTTATTAGGAGGTGAGTGGTGAGAATTTCTGAATTGGGGATGTCTGAAGGTGTACAGTTTAGCTTTTCAAGTTTTAGTGGGTCTTTGAACATGGCTGCTACACTACCACCCCTTTTGTTTAGCCTATCTTGTCTTATGTTATAGCTGCCAAAAGTAATTTGAGTCCTTGATGTGAGGTTTTAACCAGGTCTCTGTAATTGCTATGTCAGGAGCATAGGTGTGTAGCACAGCAGGAAATTCACAAATTTTATTGACAAGGCTTCTAAGATTGTAATTTGTTAATAGATCAGCTTTGGAGGTTGTAGGTATACAAGTATGTAAATGTGACCTAGTAGGAGTTGGGTTAGAGAAGTATTTATTGGGGTTATGGATGTGAAGTTGAGTTGCAGGCATAGTTATTATTGGGACCTGGGGTTGGGATGGATGTCTGCTAATAGTTTGACATGTCTAAGGGAGTGCAGTAGTAGGTTTCTTAGCTTGGAGATGGCTAGATGGTATCTAAAAGTGGGCGGTTTGGGGTTTGAGGTTTGTATATGTCTGAAAGAATAAAGGAGAAAGTTTGAGGTATTGTACAGTTGTGGGCAGATGTAACTATAAGGTTTGGGAGGAGGCTGTAGATTAGCAAGTGTTTGTTCTTGCGGGTGTTGGAATTTATTGTTGACATTATTGAGGTTAGAGGCTTTGTAGGCATTTTAATTGTCTGAATGCGTGTTTCAGATAAGTGCCCCACTGAGGATTTTGCTCTTATCATTTTCTTTTTGTTGCTTGTGGGGTTTCATGTCGTTCAGGAAGGGAATGCCAGTGCAGGAGACAGATTCCCCATAAAGACAGTCATGAGCAGTGCTCATTTTGTCTCTGTGCTTCCCATGACCATGTGTCCTATCCCCTT
Organism: Protopterus annectens; assembly: GCF_019279795.1. Lineage (NCBI taxonomy): Eukaryota > Metazoa > Chordata > Ceratodontiformes > Protopteridae > Protopterus > Protopterus annectens. The sequence goes on along the minus strand of NC_056744.1, from coordinate 569,081,773 downwards.
TGTTAGGCTTTCTCTCCAAAGACTCTCTGTAGTTGGCTTTCCTCTTCGGCCTTTATTTTAGAGAATCAGCGTCTTAAGCTTTTAGCAAATGACACTATGGAGGGAACTTCTGTTCTAAGAGTAAGCCGTCTGAAGAAGACCAAGATGTGTCTGTCTGATTCTTCTGCTGTACCGCTGCCAGCTGTCTCTGCTGAAGCTAGTGAAAGGCCGGAGGATTGCTTGGCTCTTCTGTTGGATTCCTCTGCCATGACCCCTTCAGAGGCTGGCAAGGATCTGACCTTACAAGTATCCTTGGAGATCTCACAGACATCTTGTTCAAATGTTCAGAGGGAGCTGCAGCTGATTATTACTGGAGAGTCTAGATGTGTTACTCATTTTGGTTAGAGAGGAAGTTCTGACTACAATTGTGGAATGTTGTCTGGTGTCTGAGCATTCTAAGTTTAACAGAGCAGACATCCCTTTTAAGAAGAAATAGGAAACAAATCTTCTCCTACCCCTAAGCACCCTCAGAGTGAATGGAAGAATTTCACGCCAGGTTTGTTTAATGCTTTTATGGCTTTGAAACCTCCTGGAGGAGTTTCTGTTTCTGCTCCACCTTGGTTCTCAACTCCTCTTAAAAGGCCTAAGGAACAGGATTCCTCTGAGGAAGAAGTGGATTTCAGATGAGGAATCCCTAGCTTACTCATCTCAGATGCCTTCATTTTTAGACTATGGATGATGATCGTGTTTCACTGTTGCAGTCATTACATTCGGGTAATCTGTTGGCAGGTTGCCCTCAGTCGGCCTGAATTCCAAAGTCTTGGGTCTTGCGTCAGTTGCTGTCTTCTCTTCCATGACGTCAGGTCATCAGGGGTATAAAACACGCAGCCAATGCCATTTTCTTTCGTCTTTCTTGCCGCGCAGTGCCCGAAGCAGAAGCATTTCGCAAGTGCCAGTCGGCTGACTACTGAAATATTTGAGTTTTGAGGTTCAGAACCGAAGTCTTCACTAAAGGTAAGTACCCCATTGGGGAAACTTTTTTCTTGCTTTTTACTGATGTCAGAAAAAGTTAATTGTATTACTTGTGGGAAGCAAATACCTCATAAGGATTTCCATTTATACTGTATTCCTTGCCTAGGCCCTGATCACAAAGTACCTGGCTGTCGGTTTTGTGCTAGATTTAACCAACGCACTATTAAGCGTCTGTATATGCATCAAAGTATTTTGGAAACTGATTTAACTGCCCAGAAATGTCGTCTGATAGCAGTCCGACTACCGGAGTACATAAAAAAACGCAAAGAAAAGGACAGAGAAAGGCAGTCGAGATCCAAAACCGATGAAGCTTCTCCTAAGCCAGTCGCCGGTACTCTGTGAGGTGCTTTCACAGCCCCTGATATCTGTACCTTCGAATCGCAGGCCTCTACTGACACCCATGTGGTGTCCGGCATGCCGCAAGATAATCAAGGTTTTGGACCGATGGATGTATCTCCCTCTGGGTCTGGAGCCGCTGAGCAGGCACTGGCTTCAGAGGGTGTATTCAGACCTCAACATTTATACATCAAACAGACAGCTGCAAAACCAAAGACAAAGGCAACTTCTAAAACTAAAAAAATGACCCATGAGCCACGTGCATAGGCCTCTATGCCTAAAAAACAGATTATCAAAATGGCTGAAGCCCTTATTACCTTGATCAGGGGTAACCATCCCCCTCCAGATAAGAGGCCTAGGCAAAACCATGATTATATCAGGTTTCCATTTCTTCTGATTCCTCTTCTGATCTGGAATTATCTATACCTCCCTATGAGGATTCTGATGCTGAGGAGTCTATTCCATCTGCATCTCCTGCAGAGGATTATTCATTTGGAGAAACCTTGCATACTTTGAGGGAGCATTTTCACTGTGAGAGTCGAGACTTCTCAATCAAAAAAGAGGCTCAAGGATTTCCTTCTCACTCAGCACAAGCCTTTAGCCATTCCCCCTGTTTTAGACATTGTGGATGATGTTTTCAGAGTCTAGCTTGACCCCTGACTCCTTACCTCCGGCTCCCAGTAAGCCTGACATATTGCAGGGTCCCGGACTCTCATACATTTTTATTTAGAAACCCTGCTGCTGATCCTGAAACTATTTCACAGGGTCCAAAGGGAGATAAGACCTCAACAGCAAAAAATCCTACCCCCTGTGACAGATTCAAGGGCACTAGACAGATGGGGAAAAAAGGTTTATACATCTGCAACCTTGGCAGTCAGGGCCTTAAACTGTCAATTTCATGTGCTTAAGTACCAACAACATGGGATTGCTGAAACATAAAATGATGTTGATTTCAAAATGTGCAGAAAATAAAGAATTGCAGGAATTATTGCATGCAGTTGAACAAGTTGGAAAGCATACTTTGCAATGTGGTTTTGATTCCTTAGAGGCCTCCTGCAGGGCCGCAGTTACTGGATCTATGATTAGGAGGCATGCCTGGTTAAAGGAACAAAATTTGCCTGATCATGTTAAAGCCAATTGCTAAATGCACCTTTACAGCATGATTCTCTGTTTGGTATTAAGGCAGAAGAGGTTTTAAAGAAAATGGAAGACAAAGCTAAGTCTATGCAAACAGACTTCTTACAAGTGCAGCCACCAAGATTCAGTAGACACTGGCCTACAAAAAATTGGTCCTTTCCTGTATCCGACAGAGCTCAAAGGGGCAAATCCAGACGCCCAAAGGGTTCCAGATACCAGGCGCAAGATTCATACAGGTCAAAGCAATGGGGCACATCTACCCCCAAATC